>NW_022605618.1:781774-801042 GCF_008692095.1 Etheostoma spectabile | reverse complement strand
ACGCTGTTGTCTCTACAGTTTGGTTGTGGCTCTGTAGATGTTGGTGATGGTACATTAATAGTTGTGGTAACAACAGAAGGTTTTGATGTCCAACTGTTGTTCCGGGTTTTGTTGTAACACCTGGCACTGAGGTTGTAGTTTCCACCACAGCTGTGGTAGAGCTTGTTACTGGGCCAGTGGTAATTTTTTTAGGTGGTGTTGTCGTCGCAATCTTTGCTGTTGTCTTTTCTGATGATGTTGTCTTTTTTGACGCTGTTGTCTCTACAGATTTGGTTGTGGCTACTGTAGATGTTGGTGATGGTACATTAATAGTTGTGGTAACAACAGAAGGTTTTGATGTCACAACTGTTGTTCCAGGGCTTTTTGTTGTAACACCTGGCACTGAGGTTGTAGTTTCCACCACAGCTGTGGTAGAGCTTGTTACTGGGCCAGTGGTGAATTTTTTTAGGTGGTGTTGTCGTCGCAATCTTTGCTGTTGTCTTTTCTGATGATGTTGTCTTTTTTGACGCTGTTGTCTCTACAGATTTGGTTGTGGCTACTGTAGATGTTGGTGATGGTATATTAATAGTTGTGGTAACAACAGAAGGTTTTGATGTCAAAACTGTTGTTCCAGGGCTTTTTGTTGTAACACCTGGCACTGAGGTTGTAGTTTCCACCACAGCTGTGGTAGAGCTTGTTACTGGGCCAGTGGTGATTTTTTTAGGTGGTGTTGTCGTCGCAATCTTTGCTGTTGTCGTTTCTGATGAAGTCGTCTTTTTTGACGCTGTTGTCTCTACAGATTTGGTTGTGACTTTTGTAGATGTGGGTGATGGTACATTAATAGTTGTGGTAACAACAGAAGGTTTTGATGTCACAACTGTTGTTCCAGGGCTTTTTGTTGTAACACCTGGCACTGAGGTTGTAGTTTCCACCACAGCTGTGGTAGAGCTTGTTACTGGGCCAGTGGTAATTTTTTTAGGTGGTGTTGTCGTTGCAATCTTTGCTGTTGTCTTTTCTGATGATGTTGTCTTTTTTGACGCTGTTGTCTCTATAGATTTGGTTGTGGCTACTGTAGATGTTGGTGATGGTATATTAAAAGTTGTGGTAACAACAGAAGGTTTTGATGTCAAAACTGTTGTTCCAGGGCCTTTTGTTGTAACACCTGGCACTGAGGTTGTAGTTTCCACCACAGCTGTGGTAGAGCTTGTTAGTGGGCCAGTGGTGATTTTTTTAGGTGGTGTTGTCGTCGCAATCTTTGCTGTTGTCGTTTCTGATGAAGTCGTCTTTTTTGACGCTGTTGTCTCTACAGATTTGGTTGTGACTTTTGTAGATGTGGGTGATGGTACATTAATAGTTGTGGTAACAACAGAAGGTTTTGATGTACACACTGTTGTTTAGGGCTTTTTGTAACACCTGGCACTGAGGTTGTATTTCACACACAGCTGTGGTAAAGCTTGTTATCGGCCAGTGGTAATTTTTAGGTGGTGTTGTTGTCCAATCTTTGCTGTTGCTTTTTGATGATGGTGTCTTTTTGACGCTGTTGTCTCTACGATTGGTTTGTGGATTCAGTAGATGTTGGTGATGGTACATAATAGTTGTGGTAAACAGAAGGTTTTGATGTCACAACTGTGTTCCAGGGCTTTTTGTTGTAACACCTGGCACTGAGGTTGTAGTTTCCACCACAGCTGTGGTAGAGCTTGTTACTGGGCCAGTGGTAATTTTTTTAGGTGGTGTTGTCGTCGCAATCTTTGCTGTTGTCTTTTCTGATGATGTTGTCTTTTTTGACGCTGTTGTCTCTACAGATTTGGTTGTGGCTACTGTAGATGTTGGTGATGGTACATTAATAGTTGTGGTAACAACAGAAGGTTTTGATGTCACAACTGTTGTTCCAGGGCTTTTTGTTGTAACACCTGGCACTGAGGTTGTAGTTTCCACCACAGCTGTGGGAGAGCTTGTTACTGGGCCAGTGGTATTTTTTTTAGGTGGTGTGTCGTCGCAATCTTTGCTGTTGTCTTTTCTGATGATGTTGTCTTTTTTGGAGCTGTTGTCTAAGATTGGTTGTGGCTACTGTAGATGTTGGTGATGGTAATTAATAGTTGTGTAACAACAGAAGGTTTTGATGTCACAACTGTGTTCCAGGGCTTTTGTTGTAACTGGCACGAGGTTGTAGTTTCCACCACAGCTGTGGTAGAGCTTGTTACTGGGCCAGTGGTAATTTTTTTAGGTGGTGTTGTCGTCGCAATCTTTGCTGTTGTCTTTCTGATGATGTTGTTTTTTTGACGCTGTTGTCTCAAGATTGGTTGTGGTCATTGTAGATGTGGTGATGGTATATTAATAGTTGTGGTAACAACAGAAGGTTTGATGTCACAACTGTTGTTCCAGGGCTTTTGTTGTAACACTGGCACTGAGGTTGTAGTTTACACAAAGCTGTGGTAGAGCTTGTTACTGGGCCAGTGGTAATTTTTTAGGTGGTGTTGTCGTCGCAATCTTTGCTGTTGTCTTTTCGATGATTTTTGGATGTTGTCTTTTTTGACCCGTGGTCTCTACAGATTGGTTGTGGCTACTGTAGATGTTGGTGATGGTACATTAATAGTTGTGGTAACAAAAGAGGTTTTGATGTCTCAACTGTTGTTCCAGGGCTTTTTGTTGTAACACTGGCACTGAGGTTGTAGTTTCCACCACAGCTGTGGTAGAGCTTGTTACTGGGCCAGTGGTAATTTTTTAGGTGGTGTTGTCGTCCAATCTTTGCTGTTGTTTTTTCTGATGATGTTGTTCTTTGACGCTGTGTTTTTCTACGAGTGGTTTGGCTTTGGAGTTGGTGATGGTACATTAAAGTTGTGGTAACAACAGAAGGTTTTGATGTCACAACTGTGGTTCCAGGGCTTTTTTGTTGAACACCTGGCACTGAGGTTGTAGTTTCCACCACAGCGTGTGTAGAGCTTGTTACTGGGCAGTGGAATTTTTTAGGTGGTGTTGTCGTCACAATCTTTGCTGTTGTCTTTTTGATGATGTTGTCTTTTTTGACGCTGTTGTCTCTACAGATTGGTTGTGGCTTCTGTAGAGCTTGGTGATGGTACATAATAGTTGTGGTAACACAGAAGGTTTTGATGTTAAAACTGTTGTTCCAGGGCTTTTGTTGTAACACCTGGCACTGAGGTTGTAGTTTCACCACAGCTGTGGTAGAGCTTGTTACTGGGCCAGTGGTGAATTTTTAGGTGGTGTTGTCGTCGCAATCTTTGCTGTTGTTCTTCTGATGATGTTGTCTTTTTTGACACTGTTGTCTACAGATTTGGTTGTGCTAGTAGATGTTGGTGAGGTACATTAATAGTTGTGGTAACAACAGAAGGTTTTGATGTCACAACTGTTGTTCCAGGGCTTTTTGTTGTAACACCTGGCACTGAGGTTGTAGTTTCCACCACAGCTGTGGTAGAGCTTGTTACTGGGCCAGTGGTAATTGTTTTAGGTGGTGTTGTCGTCACAATCTTTGCTGTTGTCTTTTCTGATGATGTTGTCTTTTTTGACGCTGTTGTCTCTACAGATTTGGTTGTGGCTTCTGTAGATCTTGGTGATGGTACATTAATAGTTGTGGTAACAACAGAAGGTTTTGATGTTACAACTGTTGTTCCAGGGCTTTTTGTTGTAACACCTGGCACTGAGGTTGTAGTTTCCACCACAGCTGTGGTAGAGCTTGTTACTGGGCCAGTGGTGATTTTTTTAGGTGGTGTTGTCGTCGCAATCTTTGCTGTTGTCTTTTCTGATGATGTTGTCTTTTTTGACACTGTTGTCTCTACAGATTTGGTTGTGGCTACTGTAGATGTTGGTGATGGTACATTAATAGTTGTGGTAACAACAGAAGGTTTTGATGTCACAACTGTTGTTCCAGGGCTTTTTGTTGTAACACCTGGCACTGAGGTTGTAGTTTCCACCACAGCTGTGGTAGAGCTTGTTACTGGGCCAGTGGTAATTGTTTTAGGTGGTGTTGTCGTCACAATCTTTGCTGTTGTCTTTTCTGATGATGTTGTCTTTTTTGACGCTGTTGTCTCTACAGATTTGGTTGTGGCTTCTGTAGATCTTGGTGATGGTACATTAATAGTTGTGGTAACAACAGAAGGTTTTGATTCCAACTGTTGTTCCAGGGTTTTTGTTGTACACCTGGCAATGAGGTTGTAGTTTCCACCACAGCTGTGGTAGAGTTGTTACTGGGCCAGTGGTATTTTTTAGGTGGTGGGTTGTCGTCAATCTTTGCTGTTGTCTTTTCTGATGATGTTGTCTTTTTTGACGCTGTTGTCTCTACCAGATTGGTTGTGGCTTCTGTAGATCTTGGTGATGGTACATTAATAGTTGTGGTAACAACAGAAGGTTTTGATGTCACAACTGTTGTTCCAGGGCTTTTTGTTGTAACACCTGGCACTGAGGTTGTAGTTTCCACCACAGCTGTGGTAGAGCTTGTTACTGGGCCAGTGGTGATTTTTTTAGGTGGTGTTGTCGTCGCAATCTTTGCTGTTGTCTTTTCTGATGATGTTGTCTTTTTTGACACTGTTGTCTCTACAGATTTGGTTGTGGCTACTGTAGATGTTGGTGATGGTACATTAATAGTTGTGGTAACAACAGAAGGTTTTGATGTCACAACTGTTGTTCCAGGGCTTTTTGTTGTAACACCTGGCACTGAGGTTGTAGTTTCCACCACAGCTGTGGTAGAGCTTGTTACTGGGCCAGTGGTAATTTTTTAGGTGGTGTTGTCGTCACAATCTTTGCTGTTGTCTTTTCTGATGATGTTGTCTTTTTTGACGCTGTTGTCTCTACAGATTTGGTTGTGGCTTCTGTAGATCTTGGTGATGGTACATTAATAGTTGTGGTAACAACAGAAGGTTTTGATGTTACAACTGTTGTTCCAGGGCTTTTTGTTGTAACACCTGGCACTGAGGTTGTAGTTTCCACCACAGCTGTGGTAGAGCTTGTTACTGGGCCAGTGGTAATTTTTTTAGGTGGTTGTTGTCTCCATCTTTGATGTGAGTCTGTCTGCTGAGTGTGTCTTATTTTGACGCTGTTGTCTCTACAGATTTGGTTGTGGACTTCTGTAGACTTGAGTGATGGTACATTAATAGTTGTGGTAACAACAGAAGGTTTTGATGTTCACAACTGTTGTTCCAGGGCTTTTGTTTGTAACACCTGGCACTGAGGTTTTGTAGTTTCCACCACAGCTGTGGTAGAGCTTGTTACTGGGCCAGTGGTAATTTTTTAGGTGGTGTTGTCAGTCACAATCTTTGGTTGTCTTTTCTGATGATGTTGTTTTTGTGACGCGTGTTGTCTCTACAGATTTGGTTTTGGCTTCTGTAGATGTGGTGATGGTACATTAATAGTTGTGGTAAACACAGAAGGGTTTTGATGTTACA
The DNA here is from genome assembly GCF_008692095.1 of Etheostoma spectabile. NCBI lineage: Eukaryota > Metazoa > Chordata > Actinopteri > Perciformes > Percidae > Etheostoma > Etheostoma spectabile. Next base: position 795,670 of record NW_022605618.1, on the reverse strand, counting down.
ACTGTTGTTCCAGGCTTTTTGTTGTAACACCTGGCCCTGAGGTTGGTATTCCACCACAAGCTGTGTGTAGAGCTTGTACTGGGCCGTGGTAATTTTTTTATGGGGTGTGTCGTCACAATCTTTGCGTTTGTTCTTTCTGATGATGTTGTCTTTTTTTGACGCTGTTGTCTTCTACAGATTTGGTTGGGCTTCTGTAGTCTTGGTGATGTACATTAATAGTTGTGGTAACAACAGAGGTTTGATGTTAACAACGGTTGTTCCAGGGCTTTTGTGTAACACCTGGCACTGAGGTTGTGTTTCCACCACATAGTGGTGAGAGCTTGTTATGGCCAGTGTGGTGATTTTTTAGGTGGTGTTGTCGTCGCAATCTGTGCGTTGTCTTTTCTGATGATGTTGTCTTTTTTGCACGCTGTTGTTCTACAGATTTGGTTGTGGCTACTGTAGATGTTGGTGATGGTTACTTAATGTTGTGGATACAACAGAAGGTTTTGATGTCACAACTGTTGTTCTGGGCTTTTGTTGTAACACCTGGCCTGAGGTTGTAGTTTCCACCACAGCTGTGGTAGAGCTTGTTACTGGGCCAGTGGTATTTTTTTTAGGTGGTGTTGTCGTCGCCAATCTTTGCTGTTGTCTTTTCTGATGTGTTTGTCTTTTGACACTGTGTCTCACAGATTTGGTTGGCTACTGTAGATGTTGGTGATGGTACATTATAGTTGTGGTAACAACAGAAGGTTTTGAGTCACAACTGTTTCTAGGGGCTTTTTGTTGTAACACCTGGCACGATGGTTGTGTTCCACCACAGCTGTGGTAGAGCTGTTAATGGGCCAGTGGTAATTTTTTAGGTGGTGTTGTTGTCACAATCCTTTGCTGTTGTCTTTTCTGATGATGTTGGTCTTTTTTGACGCTGTTGTCTCTACAGATTTGGTTGTGGCTTCTGTAGATCTGGTGTGGTACATTAATAGTTGTGGTAACAACAGAAGGTTTGATGTTTACAAACTGTTGTTCCGAGGGCTTTTTGTTGTAAACCTGGCACTGAGGTTGTGTTTCAACCACAGCTGTGGTGAGCTTGTTTACTGGGCAGGTGGGATTGTTTAGGTGGTGGTGGTGTCGCAATCTTTGCTGTTGTCTTTTCTGATGATGTTGTCTTTTTGACGCTGTTGTCTCTACAGATTTGGTTTTGGCTTCTGTAGATGTTGGTGATGGTAACTTAATAGTTGTGGTAACAACAGAAGGTTTTGATGTCACAACTGTGTGTTCCAGGGCTTTTTGTTCGTAAACACCTGGCACTGAGGTTGTAGTTCCACCACAGCTGTGGTAGAGCTCGTATCTGGGCCAGTGGGATTTTTTGAGGTGGTGTTTGTCGTCCAATTCTGCTGTTGTCTTTTCTGTAGATGTTGTCTTTTTGAGCTGTTGTCTCTCCAGATGTGTTGTGGTCTTGTAGATTTTGGTGATGGTACTTAATTTGTGGTAAACAGAAGGTTTGATGTCACAAATGTTGTTCCAGGGCTTTTGTGTAACCTGGCACGAGGTTGTATTTCCACCACAGCTGTGGTAGAGCTTGTTACTGGGCCAGGGGTAATTGTTTAGGTGGTGGTTGTCGTCACAATCTTTGCTGTTGTCTTTTCTGATGATGTTGTTCTTTTTTGACACTGTTGTCTCTACAGATTTGGTTGGCTACTGTAGGGTTGGTGATGGTACATTAATAGTTGTGGTAACAACAGAAGGTTTTGTGTCACAACTGTTGTTCAGGGCTTTTGTTGTACACTGGCACTGAGGTTGTAGTTTCCACCACAGCTGTGGTAGAGCTTAGTTACTGGGGCAGTGGGAATGTTTTAGGTGTGGTGTCGTCACAATCTTGCTGTTGTCTTTGCTGAGGTTGTCTTTTTTGACAGCTGTTGCTCTACAGATTTGGTTGTGGCACTTCTGTAGATCTTGGTGATGGTACTTAATAGTTGTGGTAACAACAGAAGGTTTTGATGTTACAAACTGTTGTTCCAGGGCTTTTTGTTGTAAACATGGCACTGAGGTGGTTAGTTTCCACACAGCTGTGGTGAGCTTGTTACTGGGCCAGTGGTGATTTTTTTAGGTGGTGTTGTCGTCGCAACTTTGCTGTTGTCTTTTCTGATGATGTTGTTTTTTTGACGCTGTTGTCTCTACAGATTTGGTTGTGGCTTATGTATGATGTTGGTGATGGTACATTAATAGTGTTGTAACAACAGAGGTTTTGATGTCAACTGTTGTTCCAGGGCTTTTTGTTGAACACCTGGCACTGAGGTTGTAGTTTCCACCACAGCTGTGGTAGAGCTTGTTACTGGGCCAGTGGTGATTTTTTAGGTGGTGGTGTCGTCGCAATCTTTGCTGTGTGTCTTTTGATGATGGTTGTCCTTTTGGACGCTGTTGCTCTACAGATTTGGTTGTGGCTCTGTAGATGTTGGGAGCGGTACATTAATAGTTGTGGGAAGTACAACAGAAGGTTTTGTGTCACAACTGTTGTTCCAGGGCTTTTTGTTTGAACACCTGGCAGAGGTGTAGTTTCCACCACAGCTGTGGGTAGAGCTGTTTCTGGGCCAGTGGTATTTTAGGTGGTGTTGTCGTCACAACTTTGCTTGGTCTTTCTGATGATGTTGTCTTTTGACACGGTTGTCTCTAAGATGTGGTTTGGCTACTGTGAGATGTTGGTGATGGTACATTAATAGTTGTGGTAACAAACAGAAGGTTTGATGTCAAAACTGTTTTCTAGGGCTTTTGTTGATTAACACCTGGCACTGAGGTGTGTAGTTTCCACCCCCAGCTGTGGTAGAGCTTGTTACTGGGCCAGGTGTAATTGTTTTAGGTGGTGTTGTCGTCACAATCTTGCTGTTGTTGTTTCTGATGATGTTGTCTTTTTGACGCTGTTGTCTCTACAGATTTGGTTGTGGCTTCTGTAGATCTTGGTGAGGTACATTAATAGTTGTGGGTAACAACAGAAGGTTTGATGTTACAAATGTTGTTCCAGGGCTTTTTTGTTGTAACACCTGGCACTGAGGTTGTAGTTTCCACCACAGCTGTGGTAGAGCTTACTGGGAGTGGTGATTTTTTAGGTGGGTGTTGTCGTCGCAATCTTTGTGTTGTCTTTTTGATGATGTTGTCTTTTTTGACGCTGTTGTCTCTACAGATTTGGTTTGGCTTCTGTAGATTTGGTGATGGTACATTAATAGTTGTGTGGTAACAAGACAGGTTTTGATGTCACAACTGTTGTCAGGGCTTTTGTTTGAACACCTGGCACTGAGGTTGTAGTTTCCCACCACAGCTGGGGTAGGCTTTGTTATCTGGCCAGTGGTATTTTTTAGGTGGTGTTGTCGTCGCAATCTTTGCTGTTGCTTTTGTATGTTGTCTTTGGCTGTTGGCTTACAGATTTGGTTTGGGCTACTGTAGATGTTGGTGATGGGTACATTAATGTTTGGTAACACACAGAAGGTTTGATGTACACAACTGTTGTTCAGGGCTTTTTGTTGTAACACCTGGCACTGAGGTTGTAGTTTCCACCACAGCTTGGTAGGAGCTTGTAATGGGGCCAGTGGTAATTTTTTAGGTGGTGTTGTCGTCACAATCTTTGTGTTGCTTTTTGATGATGTTGTCTTTTTGACGCTGTTGCTCTACAGATTTGGTTGTGGCTTTGTAGATTTGGTGATGTACATTAATAGTTGTGGTACAACCAGAAGGTTTTGATTGCAAACTGTGTTTCCAGGGCTTTTGTTGTAACACCTGGCACTGAGGTTGTAGTTTCCACCACAGCTGTGGTAGAGCTTGTTACTGGGCCAGTGGTGATTTTTTAGGTGGTGTGTGTGGCGCAATCTTTGCTGTTGTCTTTTTGATGATGTTGTCTTTTTTGGACGCTGTTGTCGCTACAGATTGGGTTGGGTCTGTGAGATGTTGTGATGGTAATTATAGTGAGGCACAACAGAAGGTTTGATGTACAACTGTTGTTCCAGGGGGTTTGTTGTAACACCTGGCACAGGGTTGTAGTTTCCACCACAGCTGTGGTAGAGCTTGTTACTGGGCCATGAGTGGTGATTTTTAGGTGGTGTTGTCGTCGCAATCTTGTGTTGTTGTTCTGATGATGTTGTTTTGACGCTGTGTCTTCTACAGATTGGTTGTGGTACTGTCGATTTGTGATGGTACATTAATAGTTGTGGTAAACAACAGAAGGTTTGATGTCAAACTGTTGTTCCCGGCTTTTTGTTGTAACACCTGGCACCGAGGTTTTGTGTTCTACCCACCAGCTGTGGTAAGAGCTTGTTACGGGCCAGTGGTAAGTGTTTGAGGGGTGTGTCGTCCAATCTTGCGTGTGTCTTTTGATGATGTTGTCTTTTTTGACGACTGTTGTCTCTACAGATTTGGGTTGTGCTATCTGTAGATCTTGGTGATGGTACATTAAAGTTGTGGTAACAACAGAAGGTTTTGATGTACAACTGTTGTTCCAGGGCTTTTTGTTGTAACACCTGGCACCTGGGTTGTAGTTTCAACACAGCTGTGGTAGAGAGTTGTTAAGGCAGTGGTGCGTGTTTTTTTAGGTGGTGTTGTCGTCGCAATCTTTGCTGTGTTCTTTCTGATGATGTTGTCTTTTTTGACACTGTTGTCTCACGATTTGGTTGTGGCTACTGTAGAGTTGGTGATGGTACATTAATGTTGTGGTAACAACAGAGGTTTGATGTACAACTGTTGTTCAGGGCCTTTGTGTGTAACACCTGGCACTGAGGTTTAGTTTCCACCACAAGCTGTGGTTAGAGCTGTTACGTGGCAGTGGTGTTTTTTTAGGTGGTGTTGTCGTCGCAATCTTTGCTGTTGTCTTTTGATGATGTTGTCTTTTTGACGCTTGTTGCTACAGATTTGGTTGGTGACTGTAGATGGTGATGGTACATTATAGTTGTGGTAACAACAGAAGGTTTTGATGTCACACTGTTGTTCCAGGGCTTTTTGTTGTACACAATGGCACTGAGGTTGTAGTTTCACCACCGCTGTGGTAGAGTGTACGGGCCAGTGTATGTTAGGTGGTGTTGTCGTCCAATCTTTGCTGTTGTTTTTCTGATGAGGTTGTCTTTTTTGACGCTGTTGTCTCTACAGATTTGGTGTGGCTTCTGTAGATTTGGTGATGGTACATAATAGTGTGGTAACAACAGAAGGTTTGATGTACAACTGTTGTTCCAAGGCTTTTGTTGTAACACCTGGCACTGAGGTTGTAGTCCACCACAGCTGTGGTAGAGCTTGTTACTGGGCCAGTGGTATTTTTTTAGGTGGTGTTGTGCGTCGCAATCTTTGCTGTTGTCTTTTGATGATGTTGTCTTTTTTGACACTGTTGTCTCTACAGATTGGTTGTGGCTACTGTAGATGTGTGATGGTACATTAATAGTTGTGGTAAACACAGAAGGTTTTGATGTCAAAACTGTTGGCCAGGGCTTTTGTTGTAACACCTGGCACTGAGGTTGTAGTTTCCCACCAGCTGTGGTTGAGCTTGTTACTGGGCCAGTGGTAATTTTTTTAGGTGGTGTTGTCGTCACAATCTTTGCTGTTGTCTTTTCTGATGAGATGTCTTTTTTGACGCGTTCTTGTCTTACAGATTTGGTTGTGGCTTCTGTAGATCTGGTGATGGTACATTGATAGTTGTGGTAACAACAGGAGTGTTTGATGTTACAATGTTTGTTCCAGGGCTTTTGTTGTAATACCTGGCACTGAGGTTGTAGTTCCACCACAGTGTGTAGGATTGTTACTGGGCCAGTGGTGATTTTTTTAGGTGGTGTTGTCGTCGCAATCATTTGCTGTTGTCTTTCTGTGTTGTGTGCTTTTCTGATGAGGTTGTCTTTGACCCTGTTGTCTCTTCAGATTTGGTTGTGGCTACTGTAGATGTTGGTGATGGTACATTAATAGTTTTGGTAACAAGCAGAAGGTTTTTGATGTACACAACTGTTGTTCCAGGGCTTTTTGTTGTAACACCTGGCATGAGGTTGTAGGTTTCCACCACAGCTGGGGTAGAGCTTGTTACTGGGCCAGTGGTAATTTTTTTAGGTGGGGTGTCGTCCAATCTTTGCTGTTGTCTTTCTGATGATTTGTCTTTTTTGACGCTGTTGTCTCTACAGATTTGGTTTTGGTTCTGTAGATGTTGGTGATGGTACATTAATAGTTGTGGTAACAACAGAGGGTTTGATGAGTCACAACGGTGGTTCCAGGGCTTTTTGTGTGTAACACCTGGCATGAGGTGTGTAGTTTCCACCACAGCTGTGGTAGAGCTTGTATACTGGGCCAGTGGTAATTTTTTAGGTGGTGTTGTCGTCACAATCTTTGCTGTTTGTCTTTTCTGATGATGTTGTCTTTTTTGACGCTGTTGTCTCTACAGATTTGGTGTGTTTCTGTAGATCTTGGTGATGGTACATTATAGTTGTGGTAAAACAGAAGGTTTGATGTTACAACTGTTGTTCCAGGGCTTTTGGTTAATACCTGGCACTGAGGTGTAGTTTCCAACACAGCTGTGGTAGAGCTTGTTATGGGCCAGTGGTGATTTTTTAGGTGGGGTTGTCGTCGCAATCTTCGTGTCTTTTCTGATGATGTGTCTTTCTGATGATGTGTCTTTTTTGACCCGTTGTCTCTACAGATTGGTTGTGGTACTGTAGATGTTGGTGATGGTACATAATAGTTGTGGTAACAACAGAAGGTTTTGATGTCACAACTGTTGTTCCAGGGCTTTTTGTGTAACATGGCACTGAGGTTGTATTTCACACAGCTGTGGTAGAGTGTTACTGGGCAGTGGTATTTTTTAGGTGGTGTTGTCGTCCAATCTTTGCTGTTGTTTTTCTGATTATGTTGTCTTTTTGACGCTGTTGTCTCTACAGATTTGGTTTTGGCTTCTGTGATGTTGGGTGAGGTCATTAATAGTGTGGTAACAACAGAAGGTTTTGATGTCCACAACTGTTGTCCAGGGCTTTTTGTGTAACACCTGGCTCGAGGTTGTTTTCCACCACCGCTGTGGTAGAAGCTTGTTACGGGCGTGGTAATTTTTTTAGGTGTGTGTAGGTGGTGTTGTCGTCACAATCTTTGCTGTTGTCTTTTCTGATGATGTTGTCTTTTTCGTAGGTGTCGTTTCTTCAGGTTTCGATGTGGTTCCCAATGTGTTTTTTGACAACGATGTAGTTACAACTGTGGTTAAATCAGAAATTTTTGCAAAATTAGTGCAGTATAAATTATTTCATACAATTCTGCCCGAGCGGACAGCTGCAAATTCCCTTTTAAAACTGTAGGAATTATTATTATTCCTAATGTACAGTTGCAAGGAGCTTGTGTCCAACAGTAACTCTGACGCGCGCAGACGAGCAAGGACCTGTCCAATGACGCTTTCAGCTTTAATTTGTGTTTTCTTTATTAAAACATTTCCAATAGTTATTGTAAATATGAAAGCAAGATCAGTGGTTAGGGTGGTTGCATAGATTTTCTTACCTGAAGTTGTCTTTCCAACTGTGCTAAATGCAAAAGGGGTAGTTGTAGGACTTGCTGTGGTAGTAGTCAGGCACGGGTACATACTTCTGGTTACGGTCCCATTGGCCCCGCATTCAGCTAAGATGCAGTTTCCTAGCCCGTCTGTGGTGTTGTATATTGTTTCCCCATATTTGTAGGTTTTTCCATTAATGAAACATGTGCAAGCTGCAGATCAAGAATATAATCTTTTCAATTTCTTTTAGAACATTCACCTGTTAGATATACTGTGTATAAATATATATAAGTGTGTGTGTGTGTGTGTGTGTGTGTGTGTGTGTGTGTGTGTGTGTGTGTTTCTAAAGTAATAAATAGATAAAGTCAGTGGATATTTTTACTTATTTACTTACAGTTTACATCGTAGCTGCATCTTATTCCAGAGACTGTACAGGAGCTTTGAAATAGAAAGGAAGGCAAAGGAATGTAAACCATTCATAGACCAGGACAGAGTGATTCAAACTCATATTTCCCCAGTTTCCATACTTGACTCTCTCCCTAAACCAAATTTTTCTAAAACTCTCTATGGATACCCCACTCAATCCTTCCAAACACCTTTTGGTCATCAAGTAACAAAGCCACACAAAGTTACCATGCCCTGTGTTTAATGTATAAAATGCTTGTAAATATTGTCCTCTGCCAGATGCCCTTTCAGGAAGCTTGAAAGATTTAACTGTATCAGTTTGTTCATGTATTTAGCCAATCACAAGGCTAACACATTTGAGGACTTAATATCTGCATAAATAATAAAAAAAAGCAATAATTAGAACACTGTGAAATCATTTCCCTTTTTAGGGCAATAGAAAATAAAAGCAATATTTATGTGACCATGAAACAATCACATTTCACAGATTGTATAAATATCCCAGAAGTGCAGCAACAATTCAGATTGTATGCTTTGTCTTTATTTGTGTTCTTAAGGAATAAGTGTAATTCTTTCAACGGAATTGGGCATTCACCATTCAATCCTAGGGCTGATGGTAACACTTTATAATAACCATAATTTGTAGTAATAATGGGTGGCAGTAGCTCTGTTCGTAGGGAGTTGTGTTGGGAACCGGAGGGTCACTGGTTCAAGTCCTCGTATGGACCAAAAAGTAGAGAGTGTGGATGGGTGGCTGGAGAGATGTCACTTCACCTCCTAGGTACTGCCAGGTTCTGTTGAGCAAGGCACCGTACCCCCCCAACCGCTCAGGGCACTGGTTCGGCTGGCAGCCCACTCACTCTGACATCTCTCCATTAGTGCATGTATAGATCCTGAGCACGTGTATGTGTAGTTCAGGACTGTGTGCAAACTAACACAGTGTGGACACAGAGTGTAAATTGTAATTTTCCCATAGGGGATCAATAAACAGATTAAAATTAAAATTAAATTAATAGATGGTAAATTGATAGTTAATTAATTTTCAGTTAATTAGCAAACATTAATTTTACTGTTAAACAATGAAATTATAATTAATAATGTTTACAAATTATTATTAGTGCTGTTAATTAACAGTTTATTGTTAAATACATTATATCCCTCATATACTATATTAGGTATCAGGTAATGATTAAAAAAATGTTTGTAAGCCTTAATAAAACATTTAAAAACATCTATAAACATTACATAGATAGATAGACCCGATATTCCAAACACTTTGTTAAGGGCTACTAGTTGGTTTGAAAACCGTCTACAAACAGTGTCTGGATGGTTATCATCCAGATGGTTGGATGGTTAAAAATTATAAACCCAACACTTTTGTTTTGCACCCATTTTTCATGAGCTGACCTCAAAGATCCAAGACTTTTTCTGTGTACACAAAATGCTTATTTCTCTCAAATATTGTTCCCAAATCTGTATAACGTTGTAGATTTAGTGGCCCTTGGTGGCGGTGTGATTATGGTATGGGCAGGCGTATGTTATGGACAATGAAAACAGGTGCATTTTATTAATGGCATTTTGAATGCACAGAGATACCGTGACGAGATCCTGAGGCCCATTGTTGTGCCATTCCTCCACGACCATCACCTCATGTTGCACATGTATGTTTAAAACTTAATTAATCCAATAATCAAAGAACAATCTTTGTGTGGCCATGTTGCAAAGATCTGTACACAATCCCAGTTCTTGCATGGCCAGCATCTCACCGGACATGTCACCCATTGAGCATGTTTGGGATGCTCTGGATCGGGGTCTACAACAGCGTGTTCCAGGTCCTGCCAATATCCAGCAACTTCGCACAAAGAAAAGTGGACCAACATTCCACAGGCCGCAATCAACAACCTGATCAACTCTATGCAAAGGAGATTTGTTGCACTGTGTGAGGCAGATGGTGGTCACACTAGATACAGACTGGTTTATTGACCTCTAATTTTAGAGTGGCCTTTTATTGTGCCCAGTAATTATGCCTAATCAGCATCTTGATATGCCATGGTGGACGGATTTTCTCGGCAAAGGAAAAGTGCTCACTAACAAAGATTTGTACAGGTTTGTGAACAATATTTGAGAGAAATAAGCATTTTGTGTACATAGAATAAGTGTTAGATCTTTGAGTTCAGCTCATGAAAAATGGAGGCAAAAACAAGTGTTTATAAATTGGTTCAGGATATGTACGTGTATGTATATACATATATATGTATATATATATATATATATATATATATATATATATGACAATGAGTTCGCTGTACTTAAATGGCCTCCACAGTCACCAGATCTCAATCCAATAGAGCATCTTTGGGATGTGGTGGAACGGGAGATTCGCATCATGGATGTGCAGCCGACAAATCTGCGGCAACTGTGTGATGCCATCATGTCAATATGGACCAAACTCCCTGAGGAATGCTTCCAGCACCTTGTTGAATCTATGCCACGAAGAATTGAGGCAGTTCTGAAGGCAAAAGGGGGTCCAACCCGTTACTAGCATGGGGTACCTAATAAAGTGGCCGGTGAGTGTATGTATGTATATAGATTTATATCAACTTAATAATAACCATCTAGATACTGTTAATGACACTTTACAAACCAACTAATAACCACTGACAAAATATTAATTAATAGCTAAATAATGTTTATAGATGGTTTACAAAGTAGGTATTATAGTCATCTGTTGCAACTTTATAATAACCATCCAGACACAGTTTATAGACGGTTTACAAACCATCTAGTAACTAACATAAACATTAGTATTAACAAAGTAATATCTGTTAGGAATATCTGGTCCATCCATCTGTGTAATGTTTAAAGATGTTTTAAAAATGGTTTCTTAAAAGCTTTACAAACATTTTGTATTATACCTAATATAGTATATGAGTACATGACAGGTATAATGTGTGTAATAATTAGTAAACGTTATTATTTATTATAATTTCATTGTTTGTTAACGGTAAAATGACTATTTGCTAACAGTTAAATTAAAATTAACTAAAGATTAAATATCTATTAATTTATCATCTATCAATGATGGTTATTATTATAAAGTGTTACCGTGTAAAGCCTGCAAAATGGTGATGACTATGTTAGCTTCAGCTACTGCTTTTGAAATGATTCCCCAAAGGAAAAGCTGTTTCTGAAGGCAGTTGTTTCTTGTCCACCAACATTCTTGACCCTCCTGTTATCCTTGGAGTCAATTCGACCCCATTCAATGTTTAACATCTCTAAAAAAGTGCTTGACATCATTTTCTTGCTTCAAATTGAATGACTTTTCCTAATTTGATGGGGACAAACACATACACGCGCGCACACACATACACACCCTCTGTGAGGGAGGGAAAATATTATTCCCGCACTCTGAGGGAGGGAAAATATGATTCCTGCAGGGCTGATTTGCATCACATGGTTCACAGGGGAGGGGCAAACATATAAAAGCTTACACGCAGGCACTAGAGCCTTCTAAACCATTTCTCTTGGTGCTCAATGAGCTCTCTCTGTACATTTACTCTCATTCGAAAATGGCCAGCAAGAAAGGTTTTTCTGTCAGCAAAGTTTGGTCACAGCTCTTTGACACTGGAGAATGTGTCAGAGACTGAGGATAATGTTGAGGAGGACCATGATTATGAAGCATCATCCTGTGAAGAAAATTAGACTCTTGGGGTTGACCCTTCTGTTGTCCCTTCAATGGTCAGTCGCTATTTCATTGGACTGTCAATATGGCCTAAGCTGACTGGTCCAAGTAAGGATGCAATCTCTCTCAGTTGTTTTACACTACTAGCGTGCATGTCCAAATGTAGTACTGTATGTGCATCATTGCCTACTGTCTGCCAAGCATTTACTGTGACAAAAAGACCTACCAAGTGTAACAGTTGTTTGATGGAACCTTTTCTCCAATGCTGTAATGGATGTTTATGTCATCATAGCAGCCACATTGGTCCCAGGCAGCACACTTCATGGTGTCTTCATCAAAGTAGGGCTGGGTTGGGGGACACTGTGGATAGCAGCCTGCAACACCATCATAACATATGGATTAATCTTAGTAAAAATACAAGTATAGCTACATGGTAAACACTATTCAAAAGTGGAAAGAGTACTACAATATTGTACTCAAGTAAAACTACTGTTACATCAGGCTCGAGTAAAAGTAAAAGTATTTGGGCTTAAGTTATAGCACCACCATCAGGCCAAATGGCATCATGTTTTATGGGAAGCATTAGTATAAGGCATAATTTAGCATATTATGCTAAAAAGACCAGTCCCACATGCACCAATCAATATGACATGATATGATTCAGATCCTGGGTGCAGACCATGTGTACCAATTTTTATGAAATTCCGTCTATACCTACTAAATATTTGTAGTATTTTGGCGCCCCCTATGGAATAAGCCTTAAATTGTTGCGTAAGCCTATTCCTTAAGACTGACTAAAGGTATATTATAATTGTATGATTATTGGACAAACTGAGTTATGGCCAATTCCCTGTTAAGACAGGATGGTATCATAGAGAAACAGCATATGAGATGAGATGACTGACAAAATCAGGAGTAGCCTACGTGCACCACAACAACAAAAAAGACGCTGGTGAATGCACACCATAACACATGAAAAAACACACAAGGGCAGACCCTCCAGGATTTAATGGACTTTTTTGAGATCGTTGTGGTCCAAAATGCCTGATTTTGAGGGAGCTTTGGTAAAAAAAAATTGCAATAAAAGTTGTTACAATGAAGTTGAGGAAGTTGAAAAAATGTTGTGATTTTTTTGTCTAGTTCTTTAAAAATAAAAAGGAAACTTGTTTTGGGGAGTATAACAATTATTACTATTAATTAATTACTCTGGGCTAAGTTTTCCTAGTAACCTTACCAAAAAGGCTCAGAATGCTGCAAATGTTGGTATAATAAAAAAATGGCTGGTAGATTTAAGACAAAAAATAATAATTTATTGAATGAATCAAATATGAACACATCTGTCACTGTCAGTGGCTTGTTTGTCTTTGCAATGTTAATTTCCCATCCTGTGGTGGGACACACATTCATACAGTTTTGTTGGACTTTAACTTATTGCACTTACAATAACGAGCACAGTCGTCCTCAATTTAGGTCATCTTGTATGTCTCATCTGCAGTTTTTCCGGCATCCACCGTGTGTGAATTTTTGTGTGTATGTGTGTGTGTGTGTGTGTGTGTGTGTGTGTGTGTGTGTGTGTGTGTGTGTGTTTGTGTGCACGCATCGCGAGGGGAACGGAGCAGCAGCCTTGTCCGCTGCTTAAAGCCTACAGGATTTAAACAGCAGCCGCTTCAGCGTCTTAATAGTGAAAAATCGTTACAGCGTACATTGATGTTAAAATGTGTACAGGTTGGCAGGACAGTCTGGAATGTTTTGCATGGTCTTTTGCTGTACGTTTTGTTGGTAAATTTGAGATGTTCAAGTCCATGGTTCAAGTCACACACATCTAATGTTCACAGCAGAAAGATTGGAAATTAATTAATTCTTCTCACTCCCACTTGGTCAGTGGCTCTCAGAGTGCCCGTACTGGGCAGTTACGCGTCTGCTGAGGAAGCCTGGTGACGAGTCCATAGCAACAAGTTCATGTGTTGAATTTGTTATTACCCAGTGTGCGTTGCTGAATGCTCTCAATGTATTATTGTTTTATTTCATGTGAATACTAGTTTACGAGAGGAGTAACTTACTATTTGAAGCAGCTAGGATCCTGATGAGAGTGCGGAAACATGAGCATATTACCCCCATTCTCCACTCACTACACTGGCTTCCCATCTCCACCAGGATGGAGTTCAAGGTTTCCCTCCTCACACATCAATGCATCCATGGACATGCCCCCCCTTACCTCAAAGAACTTATCAAACCACAGAACACAACCCGCTCCACTCACTCAAACCTCCTCCACATTCCAAGAACCAGACTCGGGACAATGGGAGATAGGGCATTTTGTGCTGCTGCCCCACGTCTGTGGAATGCCCTCCCT
>NW_022605618.1:781583-781758 GCF_008692095.1 Etheostoma spectabile | reverse complement strand
CACCTCAATCCACTGAGTGTTTTAAAAAAGGCCTTAAAACATTTCTTTTTAGCAAAGCTTTGGGTCCCCTTTAGATGTTTTTTATCCTCTCTTCTAAAAATAGCTTTATTTTCTTTTTTTATTCTTTCTTTTTTTGTTTTTGTTTTCTCTTTTTTTACCTGTAGCACTTTGAGAT
>NW_022605618.1:781345-781573 GCF_008692095.1 Etheostoma spectabile | reverse complement strand
AAAGTGCATTATAAATAAAATGTATAATTATTATTATTAATGTAGTAATGCAAGAAGCGCGCATCTAGTTTCCATGCTTATTGGGTTTCCATAACAATGTTAGTAATGTGAGCAGTGGTTAAATTGGCTTTGTAGGGAGGGGGAGGGGGTCCGTGTACATTTTGATAGTTTGTTTTTTCGTTTGAACCACAAAACAAAATAACAAGAAAACCACCTTTTTTCGTTTGT
>NW_022605618.1:771689-781335 GCF_008692095.1 Etheostoma spectabile | reverse complement strand
ACCAAAAACAAAGAAACGGTAAAAAAAAGATCCGTTCTCCCGTTTTGGTTTCTGAATTCCAAAAACGAAAAACAACTAAACCAAATTCAAATAACGATCCGTTTTTGTTTTTTTTAAATTCCTATTTTCATTTCTCCGTTTGAAGATCTACAGTAAAAGAAAGACAGATAGGCCAAGTGACCTGGAAGTAATAGTAAATATAGCTTATATAAATAAAAGAACGGGCATAATATGCAACACTAACGTTATACCAGAGTAACGTTAGAAGAAAATATAAATAAATCAATAAATAGGTTGATATGAACCTGGACCGAAAGAAATATGTTTGCAACAGTAGTTTATTAGAGTTATTTAATATCATGCCTATCCATGTAAACATCACCAGCCACGTTTAATGAGTGCATTTTGTGGTTGGATGCAATTGGGAATATAGGTTAACCTAAGAACTTGTGTGTGCAGAGTTGTTACTGTTAGCGCTATATTATATTATATGATTAAATTAATATTTAACGTGGTTTCCACGTAATGGACCAAATTGTCCACCATGAGAAGTTAGGGGATCGTTTTTAGGGTTGTTGTTGGGGGGGCCTGTTAAATTCAGTTATGTTCATCTGTTGCTGACCATCGTGTTAATATTATTTTAGGTAAATAATAATTTATTAAATTGTTCAATTTTTTTCTATTATGTTCACTTGCAGAATAGTTAAGTTTAGCTGAAAGCTCCCTTTGTTGTTAATCTGTTGTTATTATATGCAAATAATAAACGAATCAATTTATTTTACTAAAATGTTTAGATTATGTTCACTTGCTTGTTGTCTATTACACACACTAGAGCCACACACCCCACTGGACTGTAGGCCTATTTGCGTTTTTAAATTTGTGAATGAAACAGTCAACTCCTAAAACAGTTCACGCAGTATAACAGCACACATGTAAATCAGCCGATCAAACATTATGTGGAGAAAGAGCTCATTTTGGTGAGTAGGTAAATGCCTTAAGGGATTTAAACGCAAAATTACAGAACATAAATATTAATTTGTATATTATCTCCATATGACAGTAGCTCGCAGGCATGGTGCGACACCTACTGGTCTGTGTTTTTAATGTTTTGAACTGCCCTTGATGGTACATTACGGTAGAAACCAAATTAAATATTAATTTAATTATATAATATAGAGCTAACAGTAACAACTTCATATTACCAACGGTAGGCTATTGAACCAAACAATGCGCTCATTAAACGTGGCTGGTGATGTGTACGTGGATAGGCACAATATTAAATAACTGTAATAAACTACTGTTGCTAACATATTTCTTTTGGTCCAGGTTCATATCAGCCTATTTATTGAGAGATTTTTTTTCTTCTAACGTTACCCTGGTATAACGTTAGTGTTGCATATTATGCCCGTTCTAAAAGCTTGGCTTTTATTTTTATAAGCTATGTTTACTGTTACTTCCAGGTCACTTGGCCCACCTGTCTTTCTTTTAATGTAGATCTTCAAACGGAAAAATGAAAATAAGAATTTCAAAAAAACAAAAACGGATCGTTATTTGAATTTGGTTTAGTCGTTTTTTTGTTTTTGAATTCAGAAACCAAAACGGGAGAACGGCTCTTTTTTTACCGTTTCATTGTTTTTGGTTTGAAACGACAAACAAAAAAAGGTGTTTTTTTCGTTATTTTGTGTTGTGGTTCAAACGAAAAAAACAAACTATCAAAACGTACACGGACCCTCGCCCTTATTTACGGTGAATGTTCATCATTTAAAATTGCGCCGTAAAATGACATTCGGGGGTACACTCAAAACATTTGGGGCAAAACGGTAGGGTGCGTTGTGGACCTGCGCACCAGTTTAACCTCTGAATGTGAGTAAATCTAATGAATTGGCCACCATAATATTGGCGTGTGATGTGTAAAATTAGAAAGCAGAAGTTAAGTCACATATGTCATGGTTGTAAAAAAAAATGGGCATCTGTACATCTTCGCCAAGTGCAAACCAATACAAAAGGCATCAATTAAAATGATTGGGAGAGTAATGCCTGTTTTTCCAATCATTTTGGATTGTCATAGGAAATTAATTGCTGGTGAAGGGGGGGGGGGGGGGGGGGGGGGGGGGGGGGGGGGGGGTCAAGTCTATTTTGACTAAAGATCCCAATACTCCTCTGGTGGCCCTTGAATAAAAGTCTCCTAGGGTATTTTCAGATACAAATGATTTTGGCATCTTCTGATATCTGTTCAATTTTAACAAATGTTAAGTTACCAAGTACCATTCAGCACAAGTTCAGCTACAATGATATCTAACACATTTTCAGAAAGCTCAGTGCCCAGAGCTAGACATTTCCCTGAGCTATTGTTAATACATTTATTTCTGACATTAAAATACTGAGTGAAGTTTAAAAAGAATAAAGAATGCAGACTTCATCTCAGCATCTGATTTCTCAATCATCTGATAAAAAGTTACTTAAGTAAAAACATTTTTAAATTTATTTTGAAATATTCTAAAAAGGTACACAAAAACAACTTTATTACAGTAACAAGGGTAATTGTTATTTGTTACTTCTCAAACAATGTAATTTGGTCTCAGTTGTTGGCCCTGTGCAGATCTGTGGCCTGGGGATTGGTAATCAAATGAGGTTCTTTGTCATTTTCCTCTTGGCGGGTGAGCCACACACTCACTAGAATGAGTTTATTTTAAATTATTTAAAAAATGTTAACACAACTGCAAGAAAGATTATTTAAGCTTAAAAGCAAACTAAACTGACCTAAAGAAATGAAAAGTTATGCAGATCAACCCTATAATTCCTGAGAAAATGAGAAAGCACTTGAGAAAATGCCAGAACAGCAGTACTGAGCATGATGGCTCTGGCATGCGTGTGCCTACATACTGGATCAAAAGCACTTTTGATCGACAGTCACTCCTATAGAAAAGGTCAATTGTTGCATGGCCAAAACACACAGATTAAACTAATCAAGCCAAAATATATTTCTAAAGTACCTTCCAGGGCAGTAATGAGGCTGGAACAGTTTCCTGATGGATTCCTACATGTCTTCATGCAGTCAGCTCCACAAGGCTTGTAGTGCCACTCACAGTCACCAGGGGAGTTATAAAAATCGCAGAAAATAGCTGCAAGAGAAAAAAGAAGTACTAATATAAGTACAAACAAACTGAAATATGTTGGCTGAAGATACAATTTCGTCCTGGTGTCATGGTGGCCAAACTTACGGCACAGCTTTGGAGTTCTCCATTTAATACAGGCCCCAGCTTCATTACAAGCTTTGGCATATGCAGCAACAGCAGTACAAAGACATTCACAGTCCCCACCGGTGTCACAAGCACAAGAGTCTCTCACGCAAGAGTCAAAGTATGGACCAGGGTCAACCTTGAACATACAATAGTGTACTGTTTAGCCGAATAATTAAAGCTGAGGGCAACAAAAATGTTGTCCTGTGCTTGTAGTAATAGTAGCAAAAGTGTCATTGGTAGTATTAGTACTAATCACACAGGGAGAACTATTGGTGTATATGGTAGAAATATTGGGGTGATGGTATAATTAGAAGGTCTTAGTTCGCCATAATCATTAGCAAAAACCTCAAGGGCGTATAAATATCCAGTCCAAATATTGTACTGTCTTTAGCTTTTAAGAGATTTTTCTCTGGACCAATGTTTTGATTTAATAGATCAGAACTGAGCAATGAATGCTTAGTGACAACATTTCCCAAATACTGTGGCAGTAAAAGTGATTCAGATTGTGTAATTGCATACACAAGTGTGTGTATCCATGTGCCTATCACTATAGTTACCTTTGAATGACAGCTCTGGAAGGTGACACTGGTGATGATGCTACACTGTTTCTGGGACCAGGCTGCCCGGTAGCGGTTAGAGGCACAGGGATCAGTGAGTAGTTGGGCACTTGGGCAGTCGGATGAAACCTTCCAACTGTTACCAAATTCTAGAACATCTGCCACTGTCTCCTGGGAGCGTGTGGTGTAGTCATTCTTACTGTTGCCGTCGTAGTTTCCACACAGGCCACAGACTTGACCCTGAGAGGGAGGAACCCAATAACATAATGTATTGCTATGATAAAAAAGTAAAAGCTGGTGTGCTTCCACTCAAATATCCTTCACTCCTCAAATGTAGGTTAAGTATTTTCAAGAAATGTCTTTGCTTTCCAGTTCATAAAGTGCAAACTGTTGTGTGTAAAAAAAACGTTGTCCTGTCTTTCAATTTGACACATTCACCAAAGAACTGCTGACTACAAAGTAGTATTGCAAAAGTATTGCAACAAAACATATGATTGATTGTAAGCCACGTTTCCATGAGAAATGTAAAATAAGCTATATTGATATGTTTTCTCCAGGAAAATATCACACAGCCACTATCATAGTCCAGATTTATAAACTTGTTGTGGCCAATGTAGCAAAAGAATGCTGTCATGTTTTAAATTACCAGACATATTTAAGTCCAATATTCACTCTCCTTTTATCTCTGTTTTGTCTCCACCAGTTCCTGATGAAAATATACTGTTTTTAGGCTGATGCAATGTTCACAAGTTCACACTAACGTTTTCTGGGAATAATAGAGGCTAAAAAGCTCTGTAAGGTTGCTGAGTCTTTGTGATTTCAACACTATGAGTGACTCCTTTTTCATTACAAAGTTATTTACAGAGTGATTTTACTTATGTTAGTCAATTTGTTCATCAAAAGTATTGATTAATGTAAGTTGCTTTGTGGAACAAAATGTCCTGACGTGTCTGTGAAAATTCTTATGGTGTATCATTAATGACATAGGCCGGGCTGAAACTGCCTTAACCAACACAATTTGTGTAAAAGCCAAGGGTCAATCTTGACACGCAGACATTTTTTACCTGGAACTGCGGGCTGAGTTTAATGAAAAGACTGGTCTTCTGGTCCCACATGAGCACAAGTCCCGGTTTGATCATCACCACCAGGTAAATACCCATCTTGTGTACCTGAGCAGGGATCACCTGGCTGTTGCTCTTTACCACTTGGAAGTTCTCATCTTTAAGTTGGAATTCATTATCCTGTGGGCATCAACATCAAATAAACATATATTGTATTACTGTACCATTTACAGAAATTGAGGTGGAACAAGTAAACACTGTTAATATATAGTTAAATATTTTTGATACAACAATAAATCATTTTAATGCTGACTTACCAAAGAAATTCTTAGGCTTATCAATCATAAAATAATAATAGGTCCCATCCTTAGTGATTATCCTTTGAACCATAGTATTCTGACGTTGCACTTAGGCAGAATATGTACACAGAGTGCGTGTGTTGTGTTTACCTCTAGGAAGATTTTGATAGTCTTGGAGCAGGTGGTTCCTGTGGTTCCACAGGGAACATTCTCAGTGATAATTCTGAAGCTTCCATTGCTCTGTCCGGTGCCACAGTAGTCCTGAGTAAGGCATAAACATGCAATTACTGGAAAACCTAATCCCTAATCTTTTTTATAAAGATAAACTGCATCACCAATTACTGGTCTGCTTTTTTTCTTGCAATAGTCATACATGTATCTACATTCAGTAAATACCTCTCTATATAGTAGTTTCTAGATGGTGGCAGAGTCTGCCAGTGACGCACTGGATTCATATTGCCTACCTAAGCCTCAGGGCTTTACAGGACTCAAATGCAGCATTTAATCAAGCATAGTTTTATCTCACTGATAACCACCTCACTCTAATTCTCCTACAGCTGTATCCAAGCTGGATCACGTTTCTGCTAATTTCCTGCTGCTGCTTCAAATTTTGTGTTCCAATGGCAAAACATTAGGTTTGTTTTTAACAAGACAAGGGTCACTATGGACTAATGGAACAAGAAAGAGCAGCACAACACACCTCCAATTCCTCATCAAACAATAGTTGTTCATGTTATGATAGAAGAATGCAGATTAGCAGATTATTGACAGATGTTTCATACAAAACATGTGTTTGGCTGCACTGTAGACAGATACACACAAGGTACTCCTCTGTTGTACAAAGAAGCACATTTAGCACAATATTTTGTGCAAATGCAGTGCTACATCCTTGTGTAAAAAAAAATGAAAAGCACACCCTGCACACTATTATTGGCTGTGAATTAGACACAAATGTGGTACCCAAAAGCTCTTTGTGGATGCACATAAACATCCCACACCCAAAACAGTAAGCAAAGATCAAATCAAGGGCACGGCCTCTGCAGATACAGACACCACCACATGCTTCTAGTGGGTTATAAGTAATGATTGAGAGGGATTACTTTTGTACTAGTCTATACATTGTTTTTTAGTGAAATACTGCATTTTATATATTTATTGATTACAATTGCATTCATTGTGATCTGCCACTTTACCTGTAGGAGTGTGTATTCACACTCTCCGTTGAAGTCAAACCTCTTGTCATCAAATGTGACGTAGTGACCGTCACCATAAATCCCACAAACTGCATCACACACATTGGTGGTACATGTGAACTTCCTTTCATTACAGTAGCTGGGGAGACACAAGTGAGACACAAACTTTTAATTGAAACATGCAGAAAAACCACTGCATTTTTAGGGGGGTTATTTTTCATCAGCAAAAACATCTGGAATTATTATTTACTAAATCTAAATTTAGAATACAAAAACCCTTGTGCAATTGGGGTAACACTTTTCACTTTTTTTGCTTTACATAGCATTATGAGTATTTATGAGTGCTAATCACAATAAATATAACTACTGCTATTACTGTATTTTATAATGACTTATAAGGTTATGTTCACTAACTAAAGATCATAGTGTATTATAATTCTATAGTTATACATTCTATAGTACATTGCAATCTTTTTTATAACGCATCATAACAGTGATTAGCCTCTTGTTTTTGAATTTCCATTTGTATTACTAGGTAAAGTCATAAC
Source organism: Etheostoma spectabile (assembly GCF_008692095.1). Lineage (NCBI taxonomy): Eukaryota > Metazoa > Chordata > Actinopteri > Perciformes > Percidae > Etheostoma > Etheostoma spectabile. Next base: position 774,435 of record NW_022605618.1, on the reverse strand, counting down.
AGACATTTTGTGGATGGTAAACATTAACTTAAAATTTTCAAGATGTCTGCTCTAAAACTTATAACCAAACTATGGTTGCAGAAATATTGTCCATGTTTTCATGTGTTATCATTAAAAGGTTCCTGCACTTGAGACATATTAATTAATATGTGATTGCTGATATTTTGTACAAACCATGTGTTGCAGTCCACACTCAGTGTCTGCCCAAGTTGATAAACCTGTCCATTGTGCAGACATGGACAGCTGGTCTCGTTGATACAGCTTCCGGCTCCATCTGACACAAGGCCATCAGGGCACATGCAGCCAGATGTACAGCCTGTACTGATCTGTGTCCAAACAAATTAAGAGGTTGTGAGTCTAACAGGGCTTGTGCATGTATGTTTGACTTCTGTTAGTTAGACTTCTGTGTTATGCTGTACTTACACAAGCCATGTCCAGGGTGCTGCAGCTCTTCTGACACTCAGTCCCAGTGGCCCCAGGTTGACCAGTGGAGCAGTCAAAGTAAACCATGGGGGCAACACATGATGGTGAGGCTTGGAAATGATAAAGAGTATTATGATCATGTCAAAATTCCAGATGCCATTTGCAAAATTTAATGCACAATTCCCTGTATTTCAGCAGGAACCATATTTTTCTTCCAGCTTTGAAGCTTCATGATATGGAAGAGACTTTAAAATGCAACATTTTAATTAGGTAAACACTCAACATTAATTATATTATTAACAAATTACAATTAAAGGGTAATTTTGTTATTTGAAACCCCCTAAAGTTCCCCTTTGAGACAAAAGCATTTAACTCGCTAGGTTATTGGAATTGCAAGTATTTGTCCTTATGTGGAAACATACATAGTAGTAGATTTGCCCCTCCTGAGCAGCTGAGAGTCCCATGTCTGCAGACACTGTGAGAACAGGTATAAGAGGACATAAGAAAAAATAGTTAATGTCACCAGCTACAGTAGCATCCTGAATGTTGTCTAAATCTTAATAACATACTGTGATTGATGTATACTTGCTACAATGTCCTTTAGCTGGCCTTTGACTGTCCCCTTTGTATTATTATTATTATTATTATTATTATTATTATTATTATTATTATTATTATTATTATTATTATTATTTCTTCTCAGTGATACAATGCTAGTTCTATTGGTACATTCACTTCATGAGTGTTCACACATCCAATGTTATGCTGTGTGCTGTTTTTTTATTTTCTGCTGGCTGTAAAACAAATTGCACCCCACTGGGATAATAACATTTACTTAACTTAAGTTGTAATCACACCAAATACATACAAATTCAAGCTAAATTACCTCTTTTTAAAATTTTAATCATGTTACATATTTGCAATAACAACTAATACACACATAGCACCTTTACAGCTAGCTAAATTGACTGTATTAGAGTTAAGATTGGATTTTATTTAGATGCAATTGAAGGCCATGGAGGCTTTGCAACAGGCTTTGCTTCTGGTTTGTTGACACTTCAGTGAAGGGATGGATCGCCTTTTTTATTTTTCTGAAAACTATTATAACATTTAATATAGACGTTTGTATTCCAGTCAGGATAAATTTCTGGTCAACAGTTTAATGTGTCCAATACTTTGGTTTACGACCAAATATGTCATGATCTGATGACTTTCCCACCTCAACTGCACTCTACATCAGTGCAAGTTAGCAAACATTAGTATGCTAACCTTCTAAACTAGGATCGTGATGGTAAAAATTATTCTACAAATTATAGCGTGTTGTGTTGTCATTTTAACATTAGCCTCTCAAAAATACTTTCAGATCTGCCTAACGTTAGCTTGTTTCCATTTCTATGGCTTTTCCAGAAATAATCCTCCCTATTGTCTACCAAGCACATTAAGTTTACTTTCCTCCATTTTTCAGAGTGTATGGATTCAATGTGTATGTAGAGGACATCCATTAAAGGATTAGGTATACCTTTAATGTATGTCCTGTAGGCTATTACCCTAAAATGGAACACAATAGCCTGTCCATATTCTTGATTAACAGCTCATTATAAAGTAATTGGTGTTTATAAGCTGACCACTAAATGCCCAACTCCTGACATGAATATTCTCTGCAATTGCAGTAGTAGTACTAGTAATAGTAGTAGTAGTAGTTGTGTATGTACCATGTGAAGCCATCTTTGCTGACAACCTGTCCAGGAGGAATAATGATGTCTTTATCGTAGCAGGGACAGCTGTCACTGGACACGCACTGCCCCACCTCGTTCATGTAGGTTCCCTCGGCGCAGCCACAGCCGTCCACTGTGGTGAAGGTGGTCTGGCAGGAGTAGTCAGCCTGGCTGAGAGAACGGCAGGTACGACTGCAGCAGGTCATGTTGTAGTCATACACTGTCTCTGCTGGACACAATGTACTGAATTTGCCTAGTAGGAGAGATAACATTAGGATGAGAATTAGTACGAGAGAAGTAGAATCTGCTAGATGAATCCGATTTTCATGCAGGTTAATTGTCAATTATCGATTGCACTGGCCTTCTAAACAAAGCAAGAATGAAATCTCATTAAATATGCAGCTTGCCCTTGAAGGTCATCAGCTGTTTGTTACATACCCAGTCTCTCTCCCAATTAGGGGCGGAGCAAGACATTGTTAACATTTTTAAACAGCATCAATATCCCATATAGAATGTGAGGACACTAGCATGAATATTGCTGCTTCATAATCCGCAAAATTTATATTTTTTGTTTTCTAGTAAATTAAAGGTCCAATATGTAATATATT
>NW_022605618.1:771455-771679 GCF_008692095.1 Etheostoma spectabile | reverse complement strand
AAATCCAAAAATTACCCCAATGCATCATCAGATATTAAGGAAACATGCTAAATTGAAAGACTATCATTTCCGACAACAATGCCAATGCCAGCATTTTCTCCTTTTTGTAATTTCTGTGACAAAATTTCTGTTTGTGTTGTGGCCTGTGTGTTGTTATCAACAACGCAGTCTGACAGCCAGGGTGGGTTGCCAGATATACCTGTAAAAACGTAAACCCAGCGCGC
>NW_022605618.1:770547-771445 GCF_008692095.1 Etheostoma spectabile | reverse complement strand
AGCTGTAACGTTAGTACAGCCATGAAAGCAGGAAACAAACAAACAGGATCAACAGAGATTGATTCTACCCAACCTAAAAAAAACTGGCATGTTTCATGAAACAGTTGCGTGACCAGAGACGCAACAAACCCTGGGTAAATATTGGAGATGTATTTGAAAGATTGAGACAGTTTAGAGCACAAAAGGACACTGAGTTGGCTAATTTCCTCCTGAACAGATAGCCATTAGCTTCAGGTTAATTTATCATGGCTACTAGGGACGGGCATTTTATGTAATTTCAACGTTCACGTACTCACATTTAATTATATAGCTGCAGTACCTGAGTTTACTTACTCGCAAAAACAATTGACACACAGCCAGTAAAGTGATCCCGACTGGTCCTGGCCAATGCTGCCATGCTAACCCTGCTAACCGCTAACGTTAGCCAGCGGGCCACGGCTGTTTACAAAGTGTAGTTCAGCGGCCGTAGCTGACAATGGTGAATTATTTTAAGCCAAGAAAGAGGGCTGTAAATTGGGAAGAGAGGACGTGAGTTATCAGTACATTTAGTGATTGTTTCCGTAATTCTAATTGTGTATTTCAGTCAAGTGGAAAAGGACGGCGAGGTTGTGGAATTTTTAGCAGCTCCTACTGTAATTCTAAGATGAGGAAGTGTGTCTGTCAGTTGGGTACAAAACTCTGCGTGAGCATGGGCTTTTATCACAAATTATTTATGTCAATATAGCCAGCATCTGACGTTAGCTGCTCCACTGTTCTGTGAAGAATGTCTGGCTATATGAGACAAGCGTCTAGCAACATTGTTGTGGATACTGCAATCTCAGCCTGGCAACCAAACTACAAGTCTGGGACAAAAGTGGTGGGAGAGACAATTCTCTCCAGTATTTTGAATTTGTACTGC
>NW_022605618.1:765517-770537 GCF_008692095.1 Etheostoma spectabile | reverse complement strand
TTAAACACTAGCTGTCAGTATTACACATTGCACCTATAAATAATGTAAGTTTTAGATTAGGGGTTGGTCTTGCTCCACACCTTTCTATCCCCTGCTTTGACTCTTCAATTCTGGACGCTGTGCTGCTGCCAGCCTGTGTAACATATCTTACTCTCCGTCGATCAATTTCAACATATAGCTCTGTTTTTTTTTTTTATTTGTAGTGCTGTCAGTAGACAAATGAAAAAAATCGGGGCTGTCTTCACCGAGTTATCCTGCTGGATTTTGCACCCAACAGGCTTAAACAGGGCAAATTGTAAACGTGTTTTAAGCCTCGAAACATGTTCAAAATGTCAATACCAGTTCCTAGCTTTGTGCAGTTATTCCTTCTTTATGAACACAGCATAAAAACTGTGATAATCGACTAGTGTGAACCGGAAAACAGGAAATAAACAGAGGTATGGATTAACACAACTTTTATGCTTTTCTGTCACATCTACTTCAGTCAAATTCGCTGTGTTCACTTGGAAGGAATAACTGCACATGGCTAGGCACTAGTAATGTTGGTTAGGTAAAATTCCTTTCAAAGGGTTTACATCATTCACCGGCAATGCAGTGAAACTCCTTTTTAATGGCTCTTACTTGTTTGTGTCCAGGGAACACCACACAAACGTTTAAAAAAAACGTTTCAGAGCGAGTCACATTCTTCTGATGGCGCTTTCCTAATATGCTCACCAATGTTGTAAAAAAATGCTGTTTGCAAAAGACATACTGCAACACGAAAAATCTGCTGGGATGTAAGAGCATGTCTACAACCATGGCCATGGGTGACGTTAGTGATACGAGGACGGATAAGGTCATGTAGGTTATGTAAGGTAGTAGTATAAGGTTATGTATGATAACTGACAGACTGGGAAGAAAAACCCGCTCAAATAGGTAGGCTATAATTATAATTACTTTATACTGTTTATTGATACCCAGTGGGGAAATTACAATTTACACTGTTTGTTAGTAATCAATACACACAGGCCTGAAATACACACATGCTCAGGACCTAATCGTGCACAAATGGAGAGATGTCAGAGTGAGTGGGCTGCCAGTGATGGACCAGCGCCCAGAGGGGTACGGTGCTTTGCTCAGGAGGTGAAGTGGCCTCACTCCAGCTACCAAGCCACACTCCATACTACTTTAGTAGTATACTTTGGTCCATACAGGGACTTGAAGCAGCAACCCTCCGGTTCCCAACTCAACTCCCTACGGACTGAACTACTGCCACCCCAACTAGTAGCTAGCTAGTATCTGGTAATGAAAATACATCTATAGTTGGACCCCAATCTCATTTCCAACATATGTTTAACTCCCTGCGAAGTAATGCAGCTTCTTCACCCACAAAATCGTCAACAACAGGAAACGCCATGTTTTGAGAAGAAGAAGTTTTATAGTCTGCCTAACATGGTTAATAAACCAACTCTGTTTGTTTTATTCATGCAGATAAACTTCGTTAAAATGCACCTGATACAGACTGAATGAATGAATGAGGAAATGAAAGCTCGCTGTGTCAGAGGGAGGAGACTGAGAGAAACTCAAGGTTTCTTGAAGGAAACTGCTCCCGACCAGGTTAGGTTCACAGGCTCACTTACCATAGTAACTGACTCTAAGGTTAAGTTACCTCTCTTTCTAGACAGAAAACCTGGAGTTTACCTCATCTTAGGGTTAACAAAACCGCTTTCACAAAAACAGCTTTCTGCAAACAGACCCCTGGTCAGCTGTTTGCTTATGCCGGCTAGTTTCTGTTAGCTTCCACCGACTGACAGCTCGCCGAGCACATCTGTTCTGAAGAGCCTGTTTAACCTTGTTCTCAGCTCAAGCAAATAGCTAGAATTTACAGCTAACATTAGTGTTGGCCACTACCTCTCTGAACTGCCGAAAATGGTGCTCCTAAAATATTCCTCACTGTAACTTCTTAACCTCATCTGCTACGTCACTTGCCTTGCCAATATACAATCCCTTGGACTCCTATGTCATCCTTGTTATGTGCACAGGACTACGAGATGCAAGTTTGTTTACTCCAATCATGCCATCCCTACCGTACTGTTTGACCAACGCTCTGGCCCACAGCATTATCATCATCACAACAAACCAGACATGCCTACAATTTTTTTGAATTAAGGAATTAAGATCAATTTCCAAAAGATGTATTTTTATTCCTCTTTTTAATCAACTTTAGCATGGGTAAGTAAACTTATTCAAGTCACTGTATATACTATACATACCCTATAAGCACACATTTTTATTATCATTTGATAATAGAATGCCTAAAGGCTTTACATTATTTGGGAAAAACATGGTGGTTGTCAAGGAAAAAAACTCATCACGTAGTGCCTTCATCCAAGTTTTGTATCTAATTGTTCTCCAACTGTCTTCATCATTCTAAACAAGACTACAACTACTATTGAGGATGACTTATTTTTACTCCTGACACCTAAAAAGAGGCTAAACCTGTCTGATGTTACTATTAGACAGCTGAAGATATTTTAAAAACTTTTAAGATTTGGGCCCCACTCATATAAAGTGTTTTACCCACCACAGATGGTTGCTCTCCAGCCGGTGAGCTGGATTCCCGCAGCCGCACAGGCATATACATAGGAGGAGACTGCAGCACACATACAGTCCTCACTTATCTCACAGTTACAGCTGTCATACATGCAGTTCTGTAAGAAGACACAGTGGGCATGGACACATTATTAAGGGACAATAGTTTAGAATGTTTTTCAGTGCAGCTTACTGTATGCAGACTTACATCTCGGTAAATGTTGGGGCTAATGACAGAGTGGCAAGGAGAAAACACGTCCTTGGGATCCGCAAGTTTAGAGCACCAGTACTTGGCATAACTCTCTGAAACACAGAAAAATACAGAAATAAACTACTTAACATTATAGGCTCTAAATATGGCATTTACCACTCTGAAGGAAGTGGACTGCTTTGGAGGCAAGTCAGCTGTACCCTGGCTGATACTTTGGCGACAGGGGTGTCCAAAGTGCGTTGTAATGTCGGGGCAGCTAGCTCTAGTTTTCCATGTGTTGGCGAACGCCGCAGCAGTGCCCTCCACCAGCCCACTAATCACCCTGAAGTCATCACTCATTATGTCGTTGAAGTTTCCACACAAACCTGTTGGGTAAGGTGACACAAATTTCCACAAATACCAATGTTAACATGTGTATTACATAAAACACACTTATTCTGAATATAACTAGTTGATTATAATTTGTAAATAATGGAGGGGCTTTTCAGACGCTGAAACAAATATGTCGGGCTATACCAGAGGTGGTTCCTTTGAGTGAAGGTTGAGCTGAGAGGAAGACCTGCATCATGGGGGACAGTTGGACCATCACTTGAATTCCCACCTTTAGGCTTATGAGGATGTAGAAGGATGATGGACTGAAGGCACTCAGCTCCGCTGCAGCAGTCAGAAGACATAAAAAAAAAATCAATGCCTTGCTGCCTGTACCAAGTACAAGTACCAAGCTTAAATTCTCTGCATGTTGGATGGTAGCCAATTTCATATTAATCATCTCATCTTTATGTGGTGTCCAGGATTATAGAACTAGATCAATAAACATCTTTAAACATGTACATCAACATTTTTATCCTGCACTAATAGGTTAGGGCTGGAGTTTGAGTCAAATAGGTTTGAAATGGAGTTTTGGATAGTGTTCAGCTCTGGCAGCTACCTATGCTAACATACAATGACTGAGGAAGCCTTGTGACAAGTCCATAGTAACCAGTTCACGTGTTGAATTTCACCCAGTGTGCTTTGTTAAAGGGTCTCAATGTTTTATTGTTTTATTTCATATAAACACTAGTTTACTAGAGGAGTAACTTAGTATTTGAAGTAATGCAGCAAAGCAGGAAGTGTGCATTTAATTTCAATGCGTATTGTGTTTCCATACCAATGTTGGTGGTAAATCTACTGAAATGGCCACCATAACAGTAGAGAGTGATGTGTAAGATGAGAAGAGGTGTTGTATGTCATGATTGTTTCAAAACATTGGTTACTTGTTCTTTTATGTCAAATGCAAACCAGAATAGAAGGTATAAACAAAATGTTGGAGAGGGTCATTCCTTCCTCCCAATCATTTTGGAGGGTCATAGAAAAATGTATGTATGACTGGCGAAAGGAGAAGCATGTCTTCTTTTGATTGAAGACCCCAAAACTTCTCCGGTAGCACCATAGCTCCCACCCCGGGAGCCATAGCTCCCACCCCGCCTCTGATCTGTTTGACCTGTTGCCCTCAGGAAGGCGCTACAGGTGCATCAGAGCACGGACCAACAGACTCAAGAACAGTTTCTTCCCGAAGGCCATAACCACCCTGAACTCACATATGCACTGACTCCACTCCACAGCCCCCCTCGGCCCCCGGACTGTCTTCTTCATTCCTCCGACTGTGCAATTATTGTTAAACTGTTACTGTTATAAATACCTCATAGGACACTGGAATCTGTGCAATTTCATTTCATACAGTGCAAATTTAATACATTAACCTTTCCATTACTGTGCAATATTTATTTACTTAACATTAGTACTTAATCATTTCATTCCATCACTGTGCAATATTATTTATTGAGTGTTACACTTACCTATGCTTATTCAAGCTGATTTATATATGTATACTTGACAGTCACTACACTTTATATCTTTGACTTTATATTTTTATATTTTTACTGTTATATTCTTATTTTTTTTGTCACTACACTAGACAGTCACTACACTTTATATCTTTGACTTTATATTTTTGATATTTTATACTGTTATATTTTATACTATTATATTCTTATATTTTTTTGTGTCAACACTGCAAAGGGATTGCTTTAATCTCGTTGCACAAGTACCGTGTACTTGTGTATAATGACAATAAAGGCATTCTATCTTCTATTTCTATACGTAATAAACAAACAGTCCCTTAGCTGGGAAACTTCTTCTAGACGAGGGCCACTTGTGGAATACCTGCAGAACAGGGACATGTAAGTAGTTCTTTTGGAG
>NW_022605618.1:763631-765506 GCF_008692095.1 Etheostoma spectabile | reverse complement strand
CTAGTGTGTGTTGTAGCAGTGTTTTGCCATTGAGTACGAGCTAGCATGCTAGCGCTAGCATGTACTACAGTTAGCCACCTCGTCTCGGCTAGTTACATAGAAAGCCGAGGCTGAAGGCAGAGGACATTGAAACCTGTATCTCACTCAAAACAGCATGGATAGTTGTTTTTCCAAGTTTGAATGTGTGTGGAAGCACCAGAGACACAAAATATCAAATCCCAGAAAAAGTGATATTATTTCATGATATGAGCACTTAAAAAAAAGCTTTTTCAGTATGCTGTGTGTCTTCTGTAATATCATTTGACGTAACTCACGTGTAAACAGTGGAAGCTGAGAAAGAATCTGGTTCACGTAGACCTGCCCGGATGCCTGAATTTTAACAACCTGACAGTGTGTGGAAAGACACATTTTAGATCATATCAAACAGGAATCCAACAGTGTTTCCATATAATTCTCAGATTTTGTTTAATCCCTGTGTGATGCACAATTTGGTGAGGGTTGCACAACTTTGTTATTATCAGGCAAGCCATAAAAACTCAAATAGCACACTCTACACAAATGGGAATGTGTGTGTGTGTGTGTGTGTGTGTGTGTGTGTGTGTGTGTGTGTGTGTGTGTGTGTGCGCTGTGGGGTGGGGTGGTGGGGGGAGATTCAGGTGTCTGGAGCTTACCACAGAATTGCTGTATAAACTCAGAGTTACAGCTCTGAGGCAGGTCCTACTGTCAGCCATACCGCACTTGACCAGATCCACCAGCACAGTGTATAAGGAGCCATTATCTTGCTGCAACACAAATTGGGGAAAAACTTGAACTTATATGATTCAAAGAAAGAAAATTGGTGACAGTAAAATACATCAGAGACAGCATGTATAGGCAGACACGACTAAGGACGAGAGCTGCCCTTTGGCAAGGCAGCAAAATGCAAGGCATTGAGTGTGAGGTAAGCTGTGTTAAATCGTGTCACCCCTGTCTGTGGACTGTTTTTGATGATTGCGTAACCAGGCCAGATTGTCTCAGATATCTCAAGAGTCCTTTATAATGTCCTTTATAACTGCTCACGTATTAAATTGTTTGGTTTAAATCGGGCTCAAGCTCATAATTCCAGTTAATGTGTTGGGCCGAGACAGACACAACATGCACAGGCTCCGATAGGGTTGGGCTTGATTTTTTAGTGCACGATCTAAGCTTGACTCCCAATGATGTGCGATTATCAACATAGTGACACGGAATGCGTTCCTAGTAGTAGCCCAACGGTACGTCAGACCGTTGATTCATTTTAATGCCCCCACAATGACTTAACATTAAGCATCATCAAATGCTGTCAGTCGGCAGTGTTATTTTTTGGGTTTACCATCATCATGAGTGACCCAATCAGTTACAGACTGTTATGTTAGACACTCTGAAACTTGCCTTATATTGGATTTATTGATACATCTGATTTTATATGTTGCTAAAAATGCCCTTTTTTACTGTAAGATTTAAAGGAGAATAGCTTGGATGTAAAACAAGCGATTATTCATTATTTTACTTACTACTGTTACAAAAAGGCAACTACAGGCTAGCCTACTCTTTTTGCACTTGCTCTGTTTACTTTAAGTTTTTATTTCTGTATTCCTCCTGAAGTGAGTTTATTTTGTTGTTGGATTGATAGCCTACATATAGCTTCCGGTTGCACTACAAATTAATTTTACTTGAACAGTGCAGTGTTAAACAAGTTTAATAAATAGAGATTTGAACCTTATTGAAATTTGTTTTATGTATACTAATAGTTGAGCAATGGGAAAATCCCTAATCAAAAAATGGACTGTTCTTCTAGCGTTTTTCTAGTCCTAACAACTATTCAAAGCGCTTTTACATAGTACAGGAAACATTCAC
>NW_022605618.1:761567-763621 GCF_008692095.1 Etheostoma spectabile | reverse complement strand
CATTCATACACTGTGGCCGAGGCTGCTGTACAAGATGCCACCTTCGACATGGGACTGCAGGGCCAGGGATTGAACTGCCAACCTTCCCGAGGCTATTTTGCAGAGGCATCATTGCTCTGTCCGACGTTAGCCCCTCCTAAGACAGTTGCGATTGGTTTAAATAAATGCCAATATACCAGCATATGTTCTTTCTCCTATCCAGGAATGTTGTGTGGACTAGCCAGACCTTCCTTCGCAGCATGTGGATATAGGTCTGACAGTGAGAGAGTACTGAAAGGTATGTGAGCCTACCTAACAGATAAGTCATGATGGACGTGCACCATCAATTCTAAAGGTCTCCGTTATTGCCCATTCAGATTAAAAAGCAACCCCAGAGTTTTCCAACCAAAATGGTGAAAACAATGTTTTCTAATGTCTCCGTTTTAGGTGCTCAGATACGCCAGACATGAGGCAAAAACGTAGCAAAAGATTTTTTTTTAATTTTTAAATGTAGTGGTGTAAATGTAGCCTATGTCTGTAATTCTCTGTGCAGACCATTTCATGCTTCTGGTACTCAACTCTGTTGTGTACATGTGTAATGGCACAGATATTTAAAATAGCCAAGATGCCCCATATCATTTGTGACAGGTGTATCACCCTATCAGGAGTAAAGATTTAAGGTAAAGATTGCCTATCCGGTGTGAGGGAGGTTGGGTGAAAACAGAAAAAAGTGTGCAGTACTGGGGGCGAAAAGAAAGGTGCACCGAAGTTGATTGGAGAACCCCACTCTCGCTTGAAAGGATTAAAAAAGGAACCAAACTAAGGACGGACAACAATTCAAAGCTTTAAGTAAGGGCAGAGGCTGTTTGGGTAGACAAGGACATATTTCCTCTGTTGAGCAAAGGTCAGTGAAGCAATTAGCAATAGCAACGGAATCTTTTGATGTTAGCCGCCATCCATGTGGCCTTGATAGTAAAAGATTAGAGTCAGGTAGGGAGCGTTGTCTAATCCTCATCAGCAGCCAGTTAAGCTCTAAAGGAGAGTTTTCGAAACTGGTAGGAGTTGGAGAGCAACCTCGCCTTAACACAGACCAGCACCTGCAATTTAGAGAATGTTATCCTGTGAGTAAATATTAAAGTTAGGATCAGGACTGGTTCTAGGCCTTTTGTTGCCCTAGGCAACCTAGGCCTAAAACATTTGTGTTGCGTTTTTTTAACAGAAAATTCTGAGCAACAGTAGGGCAACTATCCCTGGTTGGTCATTGTATGAATGAATGAATGAATGAATGAAGTGCTGAACAGCAGCAGTTACTTTTAAAGCAGAAAGTAACCAAAGGGGATTACTTTTTAAAAGATTTTTTGTGGTACTTTTTAGCCTGTATTGGATCGGACGGTATAGAGGCACATAAGACCAGATTTCCACAGCACTGTCAGCAATAGAGTAGTAATGTATGTTAATTTTAGTTTCTAGCTTGCATGTAAATTAGATGGCACCACCATTTGGTCTAATCATAACTTTTGTTTCTAGATTTGTGTGCATGGTGACTTATGATGAGGCCTGGGGGGGGTCCACCCCCTGAAAATCTTGAGCATTAAATACTTCATTACCTCCATTCTGGAGAATGTTTATGCATCTATTTTTTATACCTTTTCTGAATCAATTTATGCCTGAAATACTTTTATGTAAAGGGAAACATAGATTACAATCCAAATATAAAAACACAATGGCATGTTGCAGTGAGGCTCTCAGGCATTCTGTATAGCTTTCATCTATTAATTCTCCTGTAAGTCTACTCTTCTAATTATATCTCAGCACACATGTAGTCTAGAATAATTTACTCTTTCAACTTTTGTTGGGGACGTAACCTCCTTAAATGTGCATATGACAATTCTTCACCTGAATAAAAATAGATATTCAAAACATATCTCATCTGTGTTCTGAAATTTGGAGGAGTTGTGATATAGGCTATTCAAGAATAATGTCACAATATTTCAGAAAAATAATCCACCTGCACCATAGTCTGCTGTGCATTACGTGATTGCTCTGCTGATACGGTAGATCTCAGACCTCCTGAC
>NW_022605618.1:746719-761557 GCF_008692095.1 Etheostoma spectabile | reverse complement strand
CAGAGCCCCGTTTGAGACGCCGGTCTCTGAATGACACAGTTTAGGGAAGTAGCTTTACGCTGCTCTACATCGGAGGTGGAAATCCAAAACTACAGCAGAAATAGGGACACATCTGCCGCCACAGCAGAGCACGTCCATTCTCCATCCTGAAGCTGCACAGACCATGGAAGGCGCACTGTAGCAGCTCCATGCTGCTGCTCTTCTCTATTTGTACAGTGAGAGTGGACATTAAGCAACCCACAGGTCTGCTTCAGAGCTCCGTGTGTTTGAGTCTGACCCATAGTCACAATTAGGAAATTATCGACAATAATAGTCAATTCAATCTAATAATCAGGTTGACAAGTAAACCTATGGCTGAGGGGGGCGCCCTAGGATGTTTAATAAGCATGTTTTATTTTGGTTGTCATTTTAAGTCTATCATTAATGGGAAGTACACCTAAAGGGGACACGGTGCCCACAACACATTTGACGCCCTGGGCAATCGCCGGCCCTGGTTAGGATTCCCTGCCTTCCAGACGCCATCTCAGCAATTCACCCTGGTTTAACCTGCTGCACACCTTTCTGAATATTCTGTCGTCACAGATTTTTGTTCATTACTTTACACCAGAGATTGAGGTATGGTTTATGTTTCCCTATTTTGACCATCGACTGGAAGTGTCAACAGCTAAAGCTGTACAATAACAGACAATAGACTTCAGCTGTTAGTATTGACTCTGGGAGCAATTTTCAGCGGACTCAAAGTTGCATCTTTGGAGGGACAGTGAGTGTAAACAAATGTGATTCTGGTTGATTGTATTAATTGCTGGACATTTAGGGATAATTTGCATGCTCTGTTAAACTGTCAATAATACACTGAAAGTGGGACTAGGTCGGGTTGTTACTTGAATGTAACACCCTTTGCTTTATTTTTTTTATTGACTGCAAGCCTGTGTTTAATTTTCTATGTGGAATATCTGTTTAAAAACAATTAGGGATTTCTACTGTGAGAAACACTTTTTTGAAAAGTACACTTTGTCTCGTCACATTGAACCTTATTTTTTTTAATGTAATTTCTGCAATAGTAGAGTTGAAACTGGTCAAATTTAAATGGACCAGATTTGATTTACAACATTTTAAAGGGTCAATAAATAAATAATTTGTGTAGATATTTACTCAGAGTTGTTGTTGCAAATCATATTGAGTGCTCTGGAGTAGGGGCGTCCCACTAGCTAGGTATAGCGTACAGGGGGGAAGATTGTGCAGACCTGAAGTTCAGTTTAGGAGCACATCACACTTCAGGTGGTCATTGTGTTAGAAATAGGAGTACTGAAGCCCAGCCTACCATACCTCCATTGCCCCAAGTTGATCAGGGAGATCAGGCGGATAGATGACTACATACTTACTGAATTGGGTGCTGGGGCCAACTGTGCTGGGACAAACTGACCTAGATCTTGTACTCTCCCCGTTGTCCAGAGCAGAACTACACTAAGAACACCCCTACATAGTGGGGCTTATTCTCCGCTACACATGAATGTGGTGATATACTAGCAGGGTTATATATAATGATATGTACTGTATTACCTTAGCCAGCACGTAGGAGCAGTCCCCATGGAAGGTGTAGACTTTTCCATCAAAGGTGCTGATGTGGGCTCCTCCCTTCACAGAGCAGGTTCCTGGACAGTTCTCTTCCTTGCATGTCCACTGGCCACTCTCACAAACACTGTGAGCACACACACACACAAATAAACATTATAATAATAGCATTACTGACATTGTCTCAGCCCTAACTCTAACCCTCCTCTCAATGGTAACAAAACATACATAATGAATATTCTAATTCTGAAAATTCAAGGTCAATGCATTTAATTGTATTTTATTTATTTTAATTTTTTAGGGCTTTTATGGCCTTTAATTGTTAGGACAGCTTGAAAAAAAAGAAAGAGGAGAGAGTGGTAGAGACATGAACTAAGGGGCCATGGGTCGGAATTGAAAACAGACCGCTGTCAAGGACTCAGCCTATATGGGGCACACACTTTACTGGGTGAGGTCACCCCTTAACTGCAATTTATTAAGTAGAAAAAAAGAAATAACAAAAAATAAAAAACTATTCTCAGAGGGCCAGAGACCAGACTGAACATGATATAATAAAGCCATTAATGTGGCAGATACACGCTCATACCAAGGAACAGTGATCAGGGAAAGAAAGTCAGGATTTGAATGCTACAACAAAACGAAGGACTTTATGTTGATCTACTGTGCTTGTGTAAGTAATTAAAATTGTGACTTAATGATTTACAGAAACAAGATTGCAATGCAATTGTAAAAATGGTTGTAGTCACGTTTTTTAAATGCATTAGTACTTGTAGTCATCCCATTGTCGTCTCTATTCTTTCTTATAATGTTACCATGGCACACACAAGAAAGAAATCCCAATTTTGTAGATGATGAGTTTTTTTTCAATCATCGTTAAAGATGAAATAAGTAAAAAGATCTGAACACGGATTATATTCATTATCTAAAATGTTATCAAATAAATAACTAGACCACATTTACATTGCTTGTTTTGGTTTTTAAGCGGACTTTTGAGCCACATGCAAACATCGTGCACACACGTGTTTTCAACTCCAGTAAAAGAACTATTCTCTGTTTAAACTTACACACCCAAACTGCATATCTCATCAACATTGCGCATGTATACTATATTGGTAGTTGCCATGGTAATGTTAGCAGCTTAATCTCAGAGAACGAGACGTCATGACACAATCAAGTGGCAAAACACTGGCGTGAGGGTTTGTTTTTGCGAAAGGTCAAAAGGTGGCCTTTGAGACTGCAACACAACCCCACAGATTCCAAACGAAAGCGGGGTCAGAATTGTTAAATTTTACCGGATTAGAAGCTTGGAAACGCCAGAGCAGTGTGACTGTGAGGTGTAAACGTAGCAAATGATATTTGTTTTTAAACCAAAATGTATAAATGTAAATGTAGCCTCAAGTAAACAACTGAACTCATGTTCCGTTGTACTTATTTTTACACCCACGTTTTTATCTTACCATGATCCACAAGTGTAAGAGTAGGACTCTCCTGACTTGTAGACATTGTTGTTGTGCAGACATGGACACTGATCCACTGTGATACAGCCAGTGTTACTAATGTCATCAAAGACCGTTCCTAAAACGGGAGAGGATAGACAATAACCGTTACTGTCAAGTTTTGTGTCTGTGAATGAGGCATGATTGAAACAACATATGTGTACGAAAAATCCCTATTTCTATCTTATTTTGACACTTGCTTTCCACACCTACTGTACCTCTCTTCCTGTACCTGACTTCCTTTCCTCCCCTGTCTTCACCACTGATTGGCTTTTGCTTTCACCCTATATCCCTGATTGAGTTCACCTGGTCACTCCTTATTTAAAGACTGCACTTTGTTTCCTCCTAGATTCTCCAACCCATGTTTGTCTGTCTGTTTTGTTCTGTTATCCATCATTTGCCTTGTCCCCTTTTATTAAATGAAACTTCTTTTGAATGGACTGAACTTCTCTGTGGCTCAATCATGCATTCTGACCGATGCCCCATGACAATGGCAGTCAACCTCTAAACTTGAACCCTCCTTCACAATATGCTTGCATATAGCGTTTACACTGTAGTGTGAAAAGTGTGCAGATACCGGCAGGGCAGCGGCAGCCATCACTGTAGTGACTGTGACATGTCTGGCTGGCCTGAGGGGTGGAGCAGCTGTCAGTACATGAACTGCTATACTCCAAGAACTCCATGTTGTATGGACATTTAATATCTGTAGGGAAAAACACTTTAATGTTGCTGTACCTGTGTTAATCAGAAACAAAATGCAAAACATGAGGCAAACATCACCCTTACAGCAAAAGGTTGCATTCCTCCATTGTTGGGGCTGGCCACCTGCATGGATACACTCTCTGGAATACTCTGAGATGGTTTTGCAGAGGGCAGAGTCAATGTTTTCTTTAGAGTTGCACATATCAGCCATACAGACTTTACTGAAGGATTCAACATCCAGAAGGTTTTGGCAACTATTAAATGAAGCACTGGAGAAGATCTGGTCACAGAATGGCTGAAAAACAAACCAAATAAGGCAATTTGTCATAAATTCCAGTTTGGGGTCTTAATCTTTAGATACTTGGATGTCGAGGATTTGCAGAGACAATGAGGTGCAGACCCGTTTGAACTTCAAGTTGGTGTGTGATTAAGTTTGATGAGTAGAGATGTGTGCCAATTTGGATAGTGTTTCTTATACTTTAAAATTATTAAGAGGCTTTTTCTCACAGTACAGCCTTCACTCAGTTGTGAAATGCAATGTTGTGGGTAGCATGACCTACAGTTATTTTCAATGCTATCAAACCATCGCAAAGTAACAGCTGTAACGTGTGCATTATAGAAAATGGAAATGTAATTTTTTCTTTTTCAACCTTGGTACAGATAAGAAAGCATAGAGCCCCTCATTCTTCACACATGACTTCATGAGATGTTAAATGAATGAGTAAAGAGTTACCTTATCGCCACAGCTCAGGACTGGGTTGAGCACAGGCTCCTCACAAGTCTCTGTTGGCCCGTCCATCTTCCAGGTATCAGCATAGTCGGTTAGAGACAGCATAAGTCCTACAATCACACAACAATGGACATTCTGGTTATTCATCCCAGTATCTTTTAGTTTGTTGGAAAATATGCTGTTCAACTGTTTAAAAGAAAGGTACCAACCTTTCCCTTTCTTACCGCTGGATAAAAGCCTTGAACTGAGATTGCACTGATTTTAGTTTCTAAAGAGACTGAATTATTTCATGTATTTGAACTTATATTTAACTAGTGTAGGTTGGCTTAACTTACTTACAGCAACAACCCTGCTTCACTCTCTATTGCACATTCACACCTGTCCTGGGAGCTTGCCCAATTCTACCCAGTCTTGTATTGGCCACTGTGTTTGCTGTGATAATGCCATTGTCTGTTTTATTTGAAATATGAGGTTCTTTGTTTGGGAAAATAGACTGGACATGGCTTTGATAATCATTGTGAAACTTTTTTTAATGTCTTACACTTTACTTGCAGCCAGCAAATATCGCTCATAAGTCCTCATAATTTTGTTATAGTATCATACAATAGCTAATTCCATATATAAAGTGCTGTCATCAGATTCTTCTTTCAAACACGGTTGTCACTTTGGCATGGAGGTAAGAAGCATAATGAATGCTGAACTTATAATACATTATGTCCCCCACTGATAATAATATAAAACCCTTGTTGTACGTTGTCATGTATGATTAAAACAATTATAACGAGTTTAACAAAGCCTTAAAAATGCATTATTATGTATTATGTGTTACTAATCTTTTTTAATGTTTGTGTTTTATTTTTCACTGCCAATACTTTTTCACTTCAATTTTCATTTCAATTTCTATTTAAAGAGTGCAGGTATCAGTAGCAATACTTTTTCACTTCACAATCAGTATTTCCGTTTTTTAGTTTAAAGGAGAATGCCGGTCAATTTCAACATGTAGCTCTGTTTTTTTTTTTAATTTATAGTGCTGTCAGTAGCGGGACAAATGAAAACAATCGGTGGTGTCTACACCGAGTTATCCTCCTGCTAGAGTTAGTACCCAACAGGCTTGAACAGGGCAAGTTTTAAAATTGTTTTTAGCCTCTAAACATGTTCAAAATGTCATTTCCAGTGCCCACCAATGTGAAGTGATTCCTTCTGTGTGAAGAAAGGGAATCTGACTGCAGTAGATGTGACAGAAATGCATGAAAGTTGTGGCAATCAATGAATGTGCACTGGCTGAATTAACACAACTTTCATGCCTTTCTGTCACATCGACTGCAGTCAAATTCGCTGTGTTGACTTGGAAGGAATGGCTAGGACATGGCTAGGCACTGGAAATGCTATTTTGAGCATGTTTAGAGGTTAAAAACACATTAAAAACTTGCCCTGTTTAAGCCTGTTGGTTGCTAACTTTAGCAGGAGGATAACTCAGTGTAGACAGTCCCGATTGTTTTCATTTGTCTCGCTGCTGACAGCGCTACAATTTTTTTTTAAACAGAGCTTCATGTTGAAATCGACCGGATTTATCCTTTAAGTAATTTTTTCAATAAATATTTTTTTTCTGATGCCAAAGTGTACGCTTCCTATTTTAGCTTCATACAATTGTAGTATTGAGCTGTTGTACAGTTACTAATGAGGGCATTTCAACATGTATATTGTTTATTTGTTTTTGTCATTCTGTTCAAATAAATATTTCTAGTCCTCCCACTTGTGGAAGTTTCCACCAGCAGAACTGATTCCTTTCATTTTGAATTCTCTATTCTCTAGGCAAAAGCAGAAGGAAACCGACATTGACAAAGACATGCATCTGGTGGAATTTCTTGCGGCACTGGATATATCCCGGAAGTGGAACGTTGTAGATATAGACTAGCGCTGGAGTATGGACAGGCTACACCAGCTATCCATTCTGGGTTAGGGCACTGTACATCTGCTGGTCCAGACTAATTGCTAACTGTCTGCTGACCATATTTATCCCAAAATAAATAACAAACATAAGGTACGTTTTTACTTTGATATCAAAGTTTGACACTGTTGATTTGTGTAAAAAACTCCTAAATATATCAACTGTGAATCATGAAATATCCAAAGAGACACAGGATGTTTTAAAGCCACTGCCATTAGATGCTGCATGTCTAATAATAAAGAATCTATTCACACATTGAGTACACTGACAAGGTCTTACCGTCTTTCATGAAATCATTGGAAACACCGTCAAAGTTTCCACAAAGTCCACATGTCTGGTTCCGGAATTTGTTATCTATTTCGACCTGTGAACACATCCCAAACATACAGTAGTTTTGGCAAAATTACAAGTTAGTAATTTATCATTTATGATTCAAAGGATTTTAGGAATAAAAATGTGACATATGTTATTCTTTCTATATGATCCACTTGGCAATGAGTAGGTGACACTCCTGCTGTGTGTGAGCTCTGACATGGGTAAACTCTTTTGCAGTGTTTGATTTGGGTAGTTATTGTAGGAGAGGAAAGCTTTTCTTTTGAAGCTGGTGCATGACTGTCAAATTACACACGTTTACTTAAAGCAGTTGCATTTACAATGTGGTTTTCCGGCTTGGCCTATTAACATTGTTTGCTTATCTCACCAGGACATATTTAGCAAAGTCACAATTGACTCACTACTGCTATTCAGTCATATTTGATCAAAAAGCTGGGGCTTCTTCCTGTTTCCTAAGTCATGGAGGTTACTTTTCTGTCTGTTTGTCTGCTTCAAGTCAGATATCACTGAGATTTAAATGCAAGCCTTTGGCCATGGACAAACTGATTTTGTTGTTCATATTTTTACCTAAACTGTTAAAATATGTGCAGAAACATGTCAGGACATGCACAACATAAGACATTTAGTGCCCATAGTCATGGTGCTCATTTTTCATTCATGGACCAAGTTTGCCTTGCACCAGCTCTTAATTATGCTGTTATATTTTTAGACTGCCGGGGGACTTCCTCTGACACACTGAGCTCTGGGGAGCTTATTCCCCGGAGTCCTTAGGATTTTTTTTGGCCAAAAGTTTTCCTTGGTTGGGGGTGGCACCTAAATCATGGTTGCAGCTGCTGCCGTGGCCCTGGTCCGTGCACCCTGCTATGCGCTGCTACACCCTGCTACGCTCCACAGTGCCCTGCTACCCCATGAAGTACTACAACTACTATTTCTACATGGTTCCATTATCTTTATTTGTGACTATAAATACCCCAACTGGCACCGTCAATTACCACCTACCAAGAGCCTGGGTCTGTCAGAGGTTTGTCCCTAAAAGGAAGTTTTCCTTGCCACTGTTGCACTAAATGCTTGCTCTTGGGGGAATGACTGGAATTGTTGGGTTTTTGTAAATTATATTGTGGTCTATACATACTCTTTCTGAACAGTGTCTTGATATAACTCTTGTTATGAATTGATACCATAAATAAAATTGAATTGAAATTGAGTGTTCACTTAAATTACACCAGGCCCTGAGGAGTTGATACCTCCACCCTAAATGGATCAGCTCCAACTCTATATTTAAAGAGTGCAGATATCAGGAGCAATAATGTTTGCCTTTTCTCAGACTAAAAAGAATGGACTGGTCAACACTAATACCTTTATCAAATTATTCAGCTGGTTTGCAAACAACTGTGACGGTGGTCAATAGTTTGATGAGTTGATGGGAATCAACTTCCCTGGCTGTTTTCATCATACTTATCAAATCAAGTTTAAGTTATGAGAGGGTGTGCTACATACATCCAGGGAGTCGTCCAGGTTCCAGATAACTCTAATTCCCATCTTAGCTTCGACAGAGATACTAGATGTGGTCCCCTTAATAGTCACCCCAAGTGTGACAAATGGCAAAGACACCCTGCAGTAAACACAGAGAGTTTCGGAAAATAAAACAGAAGCTGACACAGGAAGTCTTTTTCTAGCATTCATTTGATATATCAAAGCTTTGTATTGGAACTTTCATGTAAACAACTTAAGCGATAATTACTACAGTAACAAAAATAAAACCCAAACCAACAAATAACACAAAATCTACACTAAAAGTTAAGTTGTTCATTGGAATGGATAACAGTTATTGAAGCCTATATTGTGAGAAAAATGGAACTGGTGTTTTTCAATTGGAATGAAATGGAATCATTTTGTGACCAGAGTTATTTAAACGATGCTGTTATCAGATACAGGAAAAAACCTACACATTGTGACTTTAAGTAAAGATGCATCCACAAGTTGTTCATACTGTTGATTCAATAATCTGAAACACTGTGGAAAGCCTTTACACAGGGCTTGCAGTAATGAAGAGATAATTAGCCTTTTTTTTAAAGCTTTCAATCATATCTCACTCTTTCCCAGCGAATGGAGTTTGTGGATGGAGATAGGAGATAGAAATATATCATGTTTATTTAATTCAGTGAGGGCCAATTGAGAGCAAGCTCTCTTTTCCAGTGACACCCTGATTACATGCCGTAGAAAATTACAATGCATTTAAAATTACTAAACATCTCCATGACAGCTGAGCACCCTCCGTCTACTGAGGGAGACCAAGAGATGTGGTTGAAAGCTCCAGAAAAAGATAAGCTTTAGTAGTATGTTTTTTTTGTCAAATTAATGTTTTTTAAGGTAAAGAAAAAACGTTCAAACCGCATTTTTCAATACTGTAGAGCTACATGTAAATATCTGATTAGAGCAAAATTCCCAACATATAAAACAGTCTCGGGCTGTTACATGCAGGTACATGTAATGTATGAGGTATAATGTCTCAGGGATAGGCCTAAATGTACATGACTGTCTGGACTGAACTTACGTCTGGCCATTCACAATCACTGAGCTGTTGGAGAACTCCACCACAGAACTATCCAGCTTCATGATGATGTTGCTTATGGTGGGGATGTTGTTGACTTTCTTGCGCCTCATCTGGATGTTAAAATCTTCGTAGCTGTTCTTACACTGGGAGGCCACAATATGGTTACAGGTGGAGGGCAGGTGGAAGAAATTTCCATCAAACGTCTTCCAGTGATAGTGTCCCCAAGTCGTGCACACTTGGCCAATGTGGTCTGCATTAGCTACATCAACATTAACATATTAAAACATATTTTTAACTGACAGAACTTATTCAAAAATCATTGTTGTGCATTTGCACAGTTACCTGAACCCAGGCTCAGTGTCTGAAGAGATGGGATGATGGTGACTGTATTGAAGAGAAAAAACAATAATTTTTTATTGTAAAAATGTTTACCACAGATATTCTGTATCAGCTTTTTACGACACTTAACTCAAGCTATATAATGCTTACACTAAGTGACCAAGGCCACCCCATCATCCTAAACTATGATTGGTGGGACCTTAGTTGGAACCAACTGTTTGACTATATTTTAACACTTATGTCGGCATGCTTGTGAATAAAGAATGGACGTTTAATAGTACATTTGTATGGTTCCACTTTGTTGTATTGTGATTGTGGGGAGTTACCATTAGTCCAACAGACTATTATTCCGAAATCCCACTACCAAAACCCAAATAGAAAAATGCCACTCTGCCATTATTTATGGTTAGGCATTTCAATTAAGCTGCCTCTGTCCTCTTTTTCCTTTAAAATCTTGGTGTTTTTTACACATTTCTTCAAAACAATTATGTTGGGGTGGCAGTAAACAAGTCTGAAAGGAGTTGGGTAGGAAAACAGAGGATCACTGGTTCAATTCCCCATATGGACCAATATATGGAATTTGGTCTGGTAGCTGGAGAGGTGCCACAACAATATCTTTCTTATGATATTTTACCAAAAAATACAAAGAAAAACTGCAAGTTATAAAAACAAAATGTTGAGGATACACCAAAATGAACTTCTGATAACTACATCCAGTACATCCTCTAATGACCTGTTCCAATCCTCTTGTACTGTTTCCAATAAATTCAAAGCTGTAAGAATGTTTCAGGTCATCATCACTTACTAGTCTGAGGGAGTGTGTTGGTCAGCAGCACCAGGTTGATGAGCCATAATGTGGATTGGATTCCTCTGGTTCCCATGTTTGGTCCTGAGGACTGACCCACTGTGAGAGCACTCACCTGGAAGAAACCCTTTATAACCAGTGAAGGTGGAGCCAAGAGAGAGAGAGTAAGGGTAAGGCATTTACATATTAAATGAATACCTGCATACAAGGTTACTATTTGAACATGTAACATGTCATCACCTCCATCACTGCACCAACCAACTTGTTCACCTCACAGGCAGGGGTGTTGGACTTGGGGGGCAAAAGGGGGCGTGAGTATACAGGGTCTCATGTGAGACACTAGAATGAATAGCTGTAGATGCGGGTAGCGGCCCACAGAGAATGACCATATAGGCCAGGGTTCAAAATTCTGTGCTACACGCCTACCTATAGGCCTTTAATGAACTGCAGAACCAACAGGAGGCTTTTTTAAATGAATGAATGAACATCTCTCACAGAAGATAATTATATCCTACACGTCCTTATTAAAAACTACACCAAAATTAAAAAGGAAACTTTTTTTAAATGCCAACGCAATAGAATTCTGCTTTGGAAGAAAACGTATATATAATGACAGCCATTACCCACCAATAACCAATGACCAATGATTTTTTTTAAATCATATTAAAAGTTTGCCCCGAAAAACAAATTCCCTCTGAAAATTCAATTCCAAAAAAGATCAACAATATTTTGGCAGCAAATCAAGCTGATAAAAATGACTTGCAAGGACATTGCAACAGTATTACATGGTGTATGTACATGTCCCAAATACAAAGACATAGGAATAATACATTTCCTGAAATTTGAAAATAAATATTATATATATATATATATATATATATGTATATATATATGTGTGTGTGTACATGTGTGTGTTGATGCTCAACACAGGATACACAAGGAAAAATGGCGGGCAAATGGCGGGAAAAAGGAGGCATGGCGGCTGTGACACAATCTGCTAAAAGGGAAAAACTATTTCCAAACTTGAATGTTGAGTATCGAGCATAATGTGGAGTGGCAATGGCCTGTTAACCATCCTGTTGCTGTCCGTCACTGATCATTGTGACCTTACCACCTAGTGCCTTCATACCAATTTCCATTCCCTAATGATGGTTCAGCACACTCCTACCACCAGTGTGTTCACTAACAAAATAAAGAAGTAAAATACTTGAAAGGTCAACTACCAAGTGACTTTCCTTTTACTATATTAAAGCTCTGATGCAGTGCTTTGAACATCATTGCTGCGGTAAACGCTGGTATGGGTTCAAGTTTGAGGACAAAAGACATGGATGGATTACTGAATGGTCCTATTTGGGCACAGGGTGAGCCATGGCCTCTGTGATTTAACATTTCTTGTTGGTGAGTCAAAGGGTTTAAACGTCTTCTTGAAAGCATGTTAAGTGTGATGATGTACATAAATCATAACATCTGAATGAGTTGTGTGTCTACAGATGTGCTGAGTTAGAAAGAGGGCTTTTGTGTCCAAGGGCCCATCCCCTGAGTCTGAAAGAGAATTTGTGCATAATGAGTCCATGCAGGCAGAGAATATAAAGAGACAAAATTTTACTTCAACCACATTGTTCCACTTTGCTTGAATTTACTATTGGGTATCAACACACTGAATGTTAAGGCATAAAAAAGGACTTACAACTACCAAGCAGTCTGAATAAAATATTTTGTCCCCAAATATCTAATCAAAGGCTTATTTAAGTGCGTAAGACATCTCAATATGCAGTGGTCCGCACCCATCACTTAGTCTGCAATAGAAACTGAACACAATATGGGCACATTGTTCAAGTGTAAATATTCCGTGTGTTGCTCTAGGGAGGTGTGAAGGATTGTGTTAATGTCACAAGTGTGCGTAAATAATCCACAGTGACTCAGCCAGCTCCCTCAGACCAGGATATGCATCCTGTGGAGCATCTTTGATAAAAGCTCTGCTCTGCTTTGAGTGTTTGTGTTGTGTCAATAAAGACTTAGCCATTGACACTGTCAATGCAACAAATGTCATGGCATGCAAAAACAATTCGGATTTCTTCTTAGAAGTTGAAATAACATCAGTTAGGAAGGTGTCTTTACGGTCGACTGCCCATTTAGATAATGATGATGATGATGATGATGATGATAATGATGATACCTTTTCTTAAATGTTATATTTTTATTGTTAAACATAAACATAAAAACGTAAATAAACATATTTTTTGAACACAAAACAATTACAATTGCAACAAAAACACTTGCACCATGTACTTTTGCGGCACTTAAGAACAATCATAACCACAGAAGTCAAGGCAGTACATTCTAGCCATTAACAAATGAGTTGATACAAAGCTAACTAAGCCTATAAGCTCCATAAAACTCACCACTATCTATCTATCTATCTATCTATCTATCTATCTATCTATCTATCTATCTATCTATCTATCTATCTATCTCTCTATCTATCTATCTATCATTTCCAAATGCCTCACTATCGCTGACAAAGGGAAGGAAAAAAACTTGTTCTGAAGGAGACAATGTTCCTATGTGCAGCATACTATACTTGATTTCCAAATTGATAAACAGTGGCCTGGTAGGAGTTTTGAACATATCACTTTTTCTACAAACACAGTTTACATCTATTTTTACTTTTCAATATCACATATTTGTGGATCTAAAAGTCCAATGTGTACCTTTTGTACATCATTTATTTATCACATTCAACAGACTGACAATTTGAGTTCCACAATTATGTCTGTGAAACAAAGCTGCAGAATTACTGTTAGCTCAGTGAGTAAGGCGTATGTTTGCAATTCATCACTGTAGTCCTCCTTAACATACAAATGTTTAAATGTGTTACTCTAAGAGATAATTTTTTTGCAATGCCGTAACCACATTTAATTTATAATCACATGTTTTGCAGTGATGCAATGTCAACATTGTCATATTGATTTCAACAACTTGTCTTCAAAATGTAAAAGTAAAAAGTAAAAAGTTGCTTATCTGACTCCTTTTCATTTAACATGCTGATTTGTAAACTGATTTCACAACTACACACTGTTGCTAGGTGCTGAGAGGTATGTGATTATTTTCTTTTTATAGTTGGAAACATGTTAAATTACAGTTTTCTCAGTCGCTTTGGTGCATTTCTCACATCACTATTTACTATACATTTGCAATGCAGTTCTCAAAACAATTAGTACAAACTGCAAAACCTAGTTTGTAACCTGCAAAGGCATGTCACTTGCTCAAAATGGATAGCTCATTCCTCAAAAGCAAATATTCATGTCAATGAAAGTGTCAGTGTCATCTAGATGAAAAGTCCTGACACCATTGTTTATGAAAAAGATAGTCAAATGGCCTTGTCATGTTTTCCTCATGACAGTTTACGCTGTAAATGTTTTCCACTGCAAAAAAGTCAGATCTTGGTGACTACCTGAAAACGCTCAAGACAGCACTATATACTATTTGCACAGCCATTTAAGTTACACATTACTGTATTTAGTGAGGTAACTGAGTGTTTAGTGAGACACTGAATATGTATGTTTCACATTTTTACTGCATATGTTCTTTGCAATTCCAATTTGTTCACAGCATTGAGCAAAAAAAAAAAAAAAAAAGAAACCCTTATTTCCATCAAACATAAACATAAAATCCTTCATGCACATCCAGACATTTTTCTCTGTCTGGCCACATAGTTTCACCTACATCACAGCAAATATCATCTCTTGCAATGCAGCGAGGAAAGTATCTCCTCGAGTGGCAGATCCACCCTCTGCAGCACTCTGCTCTGATGTCATCACATGCTGCATCCATGGCCGTTAGCAGGGCCATTTGGGTATGTGGATGCCGGTCATAAACCTTCCACCTCCAGGAAGAGAAAAACTCCTCTATTGGATTCAGGAATGGTAAGAAGGGAGGGAGATATTCCACCAGCATCCTATCATGTGCTGCAAACCACTGTCACTGACGACATTGAAGTGGTGAAAAAGCACATTATTCCAAACAACTACATGCTTGTTCAGATGGCCTCCAGTTAGACCCCTCTCATTCTCAGGGATTATGTTCCTTTGAAGAGTGTCTGAAAAAGACATCAGATGTTGTGTTTTGTATGGACCAAGATACAGGATATTGGTGAGGGCGCTGTTTTCTGAGATGGCTGCATACATAGTAATATTCCCTCCTCATTGGCCAGGGATTACAATGGCTGCTCTCTGTCCAATGCAATTCCTTCCACGTTCTACCTTTTGCTAAACCTGCAAGGTACGTGAATGTGTGCAGTGGTTCCCTGGCCTCCAGCTCCAGTACATGCTTTAGATTAGATTAGATTCAACTTTATTG
>NW_022605618.1:742392-746709 GCF_008692095.1 Etheostoma spectabile | reverse complement strand
TGTACAGGTACATTGCAACGAAATGCAGTTTCGAGAGAGTTTAGGTAGAGCTTCAGGGCCGCAGCTAATTAAAGCGCCACCACACACACTGAAAAGGAAAAGGATTTATGCAGATAGCAAGATAGAATACAAGACATAACAACATAATGCACAGGACTACACACGGTACATGTGGATACATGAAGGAATTTTTGTGATGGGTGGTGTATGGTGAACTTTTAAGTCAGTGTATGTGAGTGTGTTTGTATGTGAAGTATGAGAGACAGACTGTCTGCGTTGTTCAAAAACAGCTCAGTTCAGTCCGGCCTTGACCATGAAGGTGACTCGGGAGGATGGGAAAAACACACAAAAAGAGACCGAGGCAGTCAGACGGAAGCAGGGGGGGATAGGGGAGGGCATGTATGGTGTGGAGTGAGAGTTGTGTGTGGTGTGTGTGTGTGTGTGTGTGTGTGTGTGTGTGTGTGTGTGTGTGTGTGTGTGTGTGTGTGTGTGTGTGTGTGTAACATGAAGCCTCAGACTGTCCAAGTTGTTAGAAAGTTCAGTTTGTTCGACCTTGCATAAGGAGATGAGACAATGCACATGAGTAGATAGCAGTCCAACTGCAGTCTGTTTACTACAGAAGAGGGAGCGAGAAAAACTATAACAACTTTTCCTGTGTAACACAATGCTTTTTGGACAAGAAATTGCACTACAATACACTAAATATGTGATGCAGTAAAGCTGTACGTCTAAAAGTAAAATGTAAACAGTTTCAAGTTCTTGTCCCACCGCAAGCGTCATGTATGACACAATGACAGTATTGGAGGGCAGATTGTTTAGTGCTGAATTACTGTCCATTTACACACACCTGTTCTCCCGACAAAATGTTTGAATAATTTAATTTACAGTGGTTCTCCCAACAATTGGCTGCACCCTTTGACCAGCCTCAGCCATTGTGAGGCCGTGATTGACAACATGATCCACAATTGTAGCCCTGATTTAGTCAGGAATCCACCTATGTATTTGGCCTCTTCTTCCTCTTTTGGCCCCTTCCCCTTTCTCACCGCACCATCACCCCTCTTCCACGAGGCTGACCTTCCATTTCTGTGTCACAGTATTATAGAAATGCTACACAATATGTCCTGCTTGGTTTATATATGCTTGTGAAGTGGGAATTTATGGAATTCAGCTCTGAGTGATTGTAGATAAGTGGCTTGTCATTGTTTGCAACTAATGCTTCACACACTCCTTCTCATCAGTGAAAGCTGAGGGTCATCTGAGAGAAATTGTTCAATTTAGGAGACATTTTCAGGAAAAAACAGATTTAAAAAAATGTGTCAAATTTGCTTGACAGATTTTGACAACTAGTTCAACATTTTTGAATGTAATTACTCAAGCAATGAAATTATTATTAGTTTTATATGGAATGACTATTCAGCATTCACACGTATAGTTAATTTTGACTGACATGACATAAGAAAATTATAATTTTATAAAACAGCTGTATGAAAGCAATTGATGAGTTGTTGGAAGGAATGACAAACTGCTACTATGATGTGCACAAATGACTAAATGTTGTGGAGGTTGAACTAACTGTTGTGCAAAATGCTAATAGTGATGTGAGAAATGCACCAAAGCGACTGAGAAAAACTGTAAGTAAACATCCCTGTTTATCAAGACCTTTATGAGTACCTGGTCTCTCCACCCATTAGCCTGAGAAAGATCTGACTTGGGGATGTATGCTGAGTGGCACCACCTTGCCCAAAGGCACTGTGTCATACTGGGAGTGTTACTACAACTCTGTGTGTTGCTTCCAGACAATTAGGCTTCTCTATCATCACAGTTTGGCTATGCGCTTTCTGTTATTCCTTTATCTAACAAGTCCTGGGCAAATACTCAGGGTTGGGAGGTAAACTAGAAGCAGGATGTGGCCACAACATGCATGTATGGAGGTGATAGACTTCTCAGACAGCTACTGATTGATGGACTACAGCTGAATGCCTAGGACAAGGAAGGTACACACACACACACACACACACACACACACACAAGCTTAGTTATGTTGAATAACAACCACTATGTGGCTGATAAAATCACTTTGTCTTCAAAAACGTCATACATTTATTGTGTGCATTCCCACTGAGAGCACTGAGACAATGCATGGAACACTATAATCCCAACAAACATGGTATTGCAAAAAACTTTGATGTTTTTTGCAATACCATGTTTGTTCCGATTATAGGGTTAAAGGTTTTTATGTGTCTAACATTGAGTCCAATGCATTCTAATTCCAGTTGCAACCAGACGTCATCCTGTAAGACCTTCAAGATAGAATATGCTCTAAAACAATCAATACATAGCTGGAGTTTATTATGTAAACTGCATTTTAAAGCAATGCCTTATTTTACAGGTAATAATAACTACAGTGTGCCTACTACTTGGTGAACATCTGAATAACACTGGCTAACAGTACATTTGCTGTTTGAAATTCTTGTTTACAAAAAGTGATCCACACAAAAAGTTTGGAAAACCCCTGTGCTGCAGTCTCATCTCTGTGAAAACAGCTGTTGCTGTTGTCAGGGCCGGTTCTAACCCTTTGGTTGCCCTAGGCGAGATTGAGTTTTGCACCCCCATTGCCAACTGTCCACCGTACTGTTTGAGCAAGAGAGTAGCAATGTATGTTCCTTTTAGTTTCTAGCTTTCATGTAAGTTAGATTGCACATTTTGGCTAGTCATAACTGGTCTGGCAACCCAAAGGCCAGAGTTTTGTTTCTAGATTTGTGTGCATGACTTATGATATGGGGGTCTGGGGGTCCACCCCCTGAACATTTTGAGCATTAAATACTTCCTTTCCTGCATTCTGGTGAATTTGTATGCCCTTATTTCTACCTTTTTCTGAAGCAATTTATGTAAAGGGAAAAACATAGATTACAATCCAAATATAAAAACATAATGGAATATAGCTGCGTACAATTTCAGAAAAGAAGATGACCAACACAAAAACCATAGCTATTAAAGCCGCAAGCTGCGATTCCAAGCTCAAACCTTTCAAGTCAATCAGACTTACGGTGTGGGGGGCGGGGCTTTGCCAAATTTGCATTTTGATGCCATAATTACAGCGCCACCATGTGGCCGATTGGGTTCATATTTCTATAGAAGCACATTCACAAAATCTCTTGTTATTCCCCCAAGTTTGTAGCTTGTTCCAGCTCACCGGATTGTGAGCCAGCGTGGTAGACAACAAATAATAATAATTTAATAAAAATAATTAAAGCTGCAAGCAGCGATGGAGGGCCCTCGCTAGCCTGCGCGAGTCGGGGTTACTGGCGGACACCTCTCCTTGCGACCACGCATTTGCGCGTCACTTATACGCTGAAAATCATCGCCAATGAAAAGTGAACTCCAAGGTGCGATACCTGGGGGGGAGCGTGTGACCCTGGGGAACAGGCTTTTTTTTTTGGCCGTACTAGTATAAAGTGTAATTGCGCATCCACTACAGTAGGCGGCATTGGCGCTCTCATTGTTACTTCTGTCACGTTTGCGACAGTGCAACCTTTTACGACTTACAAGACAACAGGTTTGCCTTGGTTACCAGTGTTGAGTCAACAGAAAGCTCCAACTGCGTTATGTCTATAGCCGCCGTTATTCAACATAACAACCCCCAACATGAAAAAGTTTTTAACAGGGATGAAAAGAAAAGCGGAGAGAGACAAAGATGATGAGTCAAAAGAAAGTCACCCGAAAACTAAGACGAGGAAATACGACGAAGCGTATTTAGCGCTTGGCTTCACTGTGACTACAGTTGGAGAAGAGGAAAGACCGGTGTGTTTGCTGTGTTTAAAAATGCTCGCAGCGGACAGCATGAAGCCAAATAAAATAGAGCGTCACTTAAATACGTTACGTCAGCGAAAACGTGCTGAATATTGCCAACAGTCATCCCGCTTTGTGAAGGCTACTTCAGTAAACCATCGAGCGCTGTTAGCATCATATAAGGTGGCGTACCAAATTGCGCAGTGCAAAAAGCCCCACACCATAGCAGAGGAGCTGATACTGCCTGCAGCATTAGACATGTTTGTTTTCGCACATAATATTTTTAGGTGCTGGAATGTGGTTTCGTGTGTGTTTGGGTGGTAATGGTGTGGGTGTGTGTGCAATGTGTGGGGTGGGCTGTCTGGATGGTTGTGTGGCTGGTGGGATAGTAAAAACTAAAAATGCGGTGCAAAAGGAAAGAGTGACGGAATAAAAGCGTGTGACGCATGAAGGGGCGCGAGGGGGAAAAAATAGATTAGCGCGTCACTTGAATACGTTACATTCGCCCATCATCACCTGTGCCGTGAT
>NW_022605618.1:741662-742367 GCF_008692095.1 Etheostoma spectabile | reverse complement strand
ATTTGATGAAGCAACTGACAGCAACAAATACTGTCTGCTTATTGCTTTTGTACGTTTTGACTTGTCAAACTCCCTGTGTGAGGATCTTCTTTTTTGTAAATATTTCAGAGACAGAGCCACAGCTGAAGAGCTATTCAAAATTCTGGACGGAGAACTGCATTGGGTTTGCAGTGATGGTGCACAAACCGTGGCAGGGAAGAGAAAAGGATCTTAGGGCACCATCAAGACAGCCTCACCTCATGCTGAGTGGACACACTGTATATACACAGAGAAGCACTTGCATCCAGGCAACTTCCCATTTTATAAAGACCAGACCACTAAAAACAAGAGTCTTCTCTGCCATCTGTGAGGAGATTGGAGCTGAACATCAAGCTGTGCTCTATCACAGTGAAGCAAGGTGGTTGTCACGAGGAAAAGTCTTGTCCCGAGTTTTTGAGCTCAGAGAGCAAATAAGAGTGTTTTTGGAGCAGGAGCACAAGTATGAAGTGGCAGAAAAATTTTGTGATGACAACTTCCTGGGAAAACTGGCCTACCTGAGTGACATATTTGGAAAGCTAGATGAACTGATTCTACAGCTTCAAGGGAAAGATAAACACCTCCCTCAGGTCACAGACAAGATTAGCTCTTTCACCCAAAAGCTTGTAATGTGGGGCAGGCAACTTGATGAAGGAAACACCGATTCATTTGAGAACCTGCATGAATTTG
>NW_022605618.1:741507-741652 GCF_008692095.1 Etheostoma spectabile | reverse complement strand
TAATGACTATGATGCTATCTCAGTGATTCCACACATTAAGCAGCATATTTCTTCACTGATGGGATTCTTTAAAAAGTACTTCCCTGAAAACAGTTCCCAGTATGACTGGGTGAGAGACCCTTTCAGTGCACCAGCTCCAACTGGT
>NW_022605618.1:741339-741497 GCF_008692095.1 Etheostoma spectabile | reverse complement strand
CTGCAGAAGAGGAGCAGTTCATTGAAATGACGTCTGACTCCACATCACAGACACTCAGTACATTCTGACTGAGTGTAGAGAGGCAGTATCCACTCTTAGGGGAGGAAGCTATAAGCATTCTGCTTCCTTTTGCAACATCTTACCTTTGTGAGATTGGC
>NW_022605618.1:740945-741329 GCF_008692095.1 Etheostoma spectabile | reverse complement strand
TTGCTGCACTGAAGACCAAGTACAGGTCCAAGCTAAACATTGAGCAGGAGCTGAGAGTTGCACTATCATGCTTCGACCCTCGCTTCGAAAAGCTGTGCACTGCAAAACGTGCTCATTGTAGCCATTAAACCTGACTTCCTCCACATTTTGATCAAAAAAAGAAAGAAAAAATGAGCACAAATTGTTTAAATTCATTTTTTGTTTTGTAGGTTCAGTGTTTTATATATGTGCTCCTGAGTAATGTTGCTGAACTGACAATATCAATAGTATTCTTTTTTAGTTTTTGTAGTTTATTAGTTATTATAATTATTAAGTATTGTTTATTAATTTGATTTAATTTTACAATGGTGCAATTAGTTGGTCAAACATGTTTACAGTTTAAAC
>NW_022605618.1:730614-740920 GCF_008692095.1 Etheostoma spectabile | reverse complement strand
CTGTACTTTTTGCCTTAAATCTTGGGTTTTTTTACACATTTCTTCAAAACAATTATGTTGGGGTGGCAGTAAACAGTCTGAAAGGAGTTGGGTAGGAAAACAGAGGATACTGGTTCAATTCCCATATGGACCAATATATGGAATTTGGTGGTAGTGAGGAGGTGCCACACAATATCTTTCTTATGATATTTTACCAAAAAATACAAGAAAAACTGCAAGTTATAAAAACAAAATGTTGAGGATACCCAAATGAACTTCTGATAACTACATCCAGGACATCTCTAATGACCTGTTCCAATCTTGTACTGTTCCAATAAATTCAAAGCTGTAAGTGTTTCAGGTATCATACTTACTAGTCGAGGGTGTGTGGTCAGCAGCACAGGTGATGAGCCATAATGTGGATTGGATTCCTCGGTTCCCATGTTTGGTCCTGAGGATGACCCATGTGAGAGCACCACCCCTGGAAGAAACCCTTATAACCAGTGAAGGTGGAGCCAAGAGAGAGAGAGTAAGGTAAGGCATTTACATATTAAATGAATACCTGCTACAAGGTTACTATTGAAAATGTCATGTCATCACCTCCATCACTGCACCAACCAACTTGTTCACCTCACAGGCAGGGGTGTTGGACTGGGGGGCAAAAGGGGGCGTGAGTATACCGGGTCTCAGTGAGACACTAGAGAATAGCTGTAGATGCGGGTAGCGGCCCACAGAGAATGACCATATAGGCCAGGGTCAAAATTCTGTGCACACGCTACCTATAGGCCTTTAATGAACTGCAGAACCAACAGGAGGCTTTTTTAATGAAAGAAGAACTCTTCACAGAAGATAATTATATCTACACGTCCTATTAAAAACTACACCAAAATAAAAAGGAAACTTTTTTAAATGCCAACGCATAGAATTCTGCTTGGAAGAAAACGTAATATAATGACAGCAATTACCCAACCAAAACCAATGACCAAGATTTTTTTAAATCATATTAAAAGTTTGCCCCGAAAAACAAATTCCCTCTGAAAATTCAATTCCAAAAAGATCAACAATATTGGCAGCAAATCAAGCTGATAAAAATGACTTGCAAGGACATTGCAACAGATTACATGGTGTATGTACATGCCCAATACAAAGACATAGGAAAATTACATTTCTGAATTTGAAAATAAATATTATATATATATATATATATAGATATATGTATATATATATGTGTGTGTGTACATGTGTGTGTGATGCTCACACAGGAACACAAGGAAAAATGGCGGGCAAATGGCGGGAAAAAGGAGGCATGGCGGCCTGTGACACAATTGCTAAAAGGGAAAAACTATTCCAAACTTGAATGTTGAGTATCGAGCTAATGTGGAGTGGCAATGGCCTGTTAACCATCCTGTTGCTGTCCGTCACTGATCATTGGGACCTACCACCTAGTGCTCATACCAATTTCCATCCCTAATGATGGTTCAGCACACTCCTACCACCAGTGTGGTCACTAACAAAATAAAGAAGTAAAATACTTGAAAGGTCAACTACCAAGTGACTTCCTTTTACTAATTAAAGCTCTGATGCAGTGCTTGAACATCATTGCTGCGGTAAACGCTGGTATGGGTCAAGTTGAGGACAAAAGACATGGATGGATACGAATGGGTCCTATTTGGGCACAGGGTGAGCCATGGGCTCTGTGATTTAACCTTTCTTGTTGGTGAGTCAAGGGTTTAAACGTCTTCTTGAAGCATGTTAAGTGTGATGTGTACCTAATCAAACATCGATGAGTTTGGTGTCTACAGATGTGTCTGAGTTAGAAGAGGGCTGTGTCCCAAGGGCCCATCCCCGAGTCTGAAAGAGAATTGTGCATAATGAGTCCAGCAGGCAGAGATATAAAGAGACAAAATTTTACCTTCAACCACATTGTTCCACTTTGCTTGAATTTACTATTGGGTTATCAACACACTGAATGTTAAGGCATAAAAAAGGACTTACAACTACCAAGCGTCTGAATAAAATATTTTGTCCCCAAATATCTAATCAAAGGCTATTAAGTGCGTAAGACATCTCAATATGCAGTGGTCCGCACCCATCACTTAGTCTGCAATAGAAACTGAACACAATATGGGCACATTGTTCAAGTGTAAATTTCCGTGTGGCTCTAGGGAGGGGTGAAGGATTGTGTTAAGTCACAAAGTGTGCGTAAATAATCACAGTGACTCAGCCAGCTCCCTCAGACCAGGATATGCATCTGTGGAGATCTTTGATAAAAGCTCTGCTCGCTTTGAGTGTTGTGTTGTGTCAATAAAGACTTAGCCATTGACATGTCAAAGCAACAAATGTCATGCATGCAAAAACAATTCGGATTTCTTCTTAGAAGTTGAAATAACATCAGTGGAAGTGGCTTTACGGTTCGACTGCCCATTTAGATATGATGATGATGATGATGATGATGATATGAGATACTTTCTAAATGTTATATTTTTATGTTAAACATAAACATAAAAACGTAAATAAACATATTTTTTGAACACAAAACAATTACAATTGAACAAAACACTTGCACCATGTACTTTTGCGGCACTTAAGAACAATTAACCACAGAAGTCAAGGCAGTACCTTCTAGCCATTAACAAATGAGTTGATACAAAGCTACATAAGCCTATAAGCTCTAAAACTCACCACTATCTATCTATCTATCTATCTATCTATCTATTCTATCTATCTATCATCTATCTATCATCATCTCTCTATCTATCTATCTATTTTCCAAATGCCTCACTATCGCTGACAAGGGAAGGAAAAAAACTTGTTGAAGGAGACAATGTTCCTATGTGCAGCATACTATACTGATTTCAACAATTGATAAACAGTGGCCTGGTAGGAGTTTTGAACTATCACTTTCTACAAACACAGTACATCTATTTTTACTTTCAATACACATATTTGTGGATCAAAAGTCCAATGTGTACTTTTGTACATCATTTATTTATCACATTCAACAGACTGACAATTGAGTTCACACATTAGGTTGGAAACAAAGCTGCAGAATTACTGTTAGTCAGGAGTAAGGCGTATGTTTGCAATCATCACGTAGTCCTCCTTAACCTACAAATGTTTTAAATGTGTTACTCTAAGATATTTTTTTGCAATGCCGTCGTAACACATTTAATTTAATCACATGTTTTGCAGTGATGCAATGTCAACATTGTCATATTGATTTCAAAACTTGTCTTCAAGTAAAAGTAAAAAGTAAAAAGTTGCTTATCTGACTCCTTTTCATTTAACATGGATTTGTAAACTGATTTCACAACTACACACTGTGCTAGGTGTGGAGAGGTATGTGATTATTTTCTTTTATAGTTGGAACATGTTAAATTACAGTTTTCTCAGTCGCTTTGGTGCATTTCTCACATCACTATTTACTATACATTTGCAATGCAGTCTCAAAACAATTAGTACAAACTGCAAAACTAGTTTGTACTGCAAAGGCATGTCACTTGCTCAAAATGGATAGCTCATTCCTCAAAAGCAAAATTCATGTTAATGAAAGTGTCAGTGTCATCTAGATGAAAGTCCTGACCCCATTGTTATGAAAAGATAGTCAAATGGCCTTGTCTGTTTTCCTCATGACGTTTACGCTGTAAATGTTTCCACTGCAAAAAAGTCAATCTTGGTGACTACCTGAAAACGCTCGAGCAGCACTATATACTATTTGCCAGCCATTAAGTTAAACATTACTGTATTTAGTGAGGTAACTGAGTGTTAGTGAGACACTGATATGTATGTTTCACATTTTACTGCATATGTTCTTTGCAATTCCAATTTGTCACAGCATTGAGCAAAAAAAAAAAAAAAAAAACCTTATTTCATCACAAAAACATAAAATCCTTCATGCCATCCAGACATTTTCTCTGTTGGCCACATAGTTTCACATACATCACAGAAATATCATCTCCTTGCAATGCAGCGAGGAAAGTAGATCCTCGAGTGGCAGATCCACCCTCTGCAGCACTCTGCTCTGATGTCATCACATGCTGCATCCATGGCCGTTAGCAGGCATTTGGGTAGTGGATGCGGTCATAAACCTTCCACCCAGAAGAGAAAAACTCCTCTATTGGATTCAGGAATGGTAAGAAGGGAGGGAGATATTCCACCAGCATCCTATCATGTGCTGCAAACCACTGTCACGGACGACATTGAGTGGGAAAAAGCACTATTCCAAAACAACTACATGCTGTTTAGATGGCCTCCAGTTGACCCCTCTCTTCTCAGGGATTATGTTCTTTGAAGAGTGTCTGAAAAAGACATCAGATGTTGTGTTTTGTATGACCAAGCAAGGTATTGGTGAGGGCGCGTGTTTCTGAGATGGCTGCATACATAGTAATATTCCCTACTATGGCCAGGGATTACAATGGCTGTCTTGTCAAGCAATTCCTTCCACGTTCTACCTTTTGCTAAACCTGCAAGGTACGTGAATGTGTGCAGTGGTTCCCTGGCCCCAGCTCCGTTACATGCTTTAGATTAGATTAGATTCAACTTTATTGTCATTACACATGTACAGGTACATTGCAACGATGCAGTTTCGAGAGAGTTTAGGTGAGCTTCAGGGCCGCAGCTATTAAAGCGCCACACACACACTGAAAAGGAAAAGGATTTATGAAGAGCAAGATAGAATACAAGACATAACAACATAATGCACAGGACTACACACGGTACATGTGGATACATGAAGGAATTTTGTGAGGTGTGGTGTATGGTGAACTTTTAAGTCAGTGTGTGAGTGTGTTGTTGTATGTGAAGTATGAGAGACAGACTGTGCGTGTTCAAAAAACAGCTCAGTTCAGTCCGGCCTTGACCATGAAGGTGATCGGGAGGATGGGGACACAAACAACAAAGAGACCGAGGCAGTCAGACGGAAGGCGGGGGGGATGGGGAGGGCTGTATAGGTGTGGAGGGAGAGTTGTGTTGTGTGTGTGTGTGTGTGTGTGTGTTGTGTGTGTGGGTGTGGGTGTGTGGTGTGTGTGTGTGTGTGTGGTGTTGTGAACATGAAGCCTCGACTGTCCAAGTTGTGTAGAAAGTTCAGTTTGTTCGACCTTGCATAAGGAGATGAGACAATACATAGAGATAGCAGTCAACTGCAGTCTGTTTACTACAGAAGAGGGAGCGAGAAAAACTATACAACTTTCCTGTGTAACACAATGCTTTTGGACAAGAAAGTTCACTACAATACACTAAATATGTGATGCAGTAAAGCTGACGTCTAAAAGTAAAATGTAAACAGTTTCAAGTTCTTGTCCCACCGCAAGCGTCATGTAGACACAGACAGTATTGGAGGGCAGATTGTTTAGTGCTGAATTACTGCATTTACACACACCTGTTCTCCCGACAAAATGTTTGAATTTAATTTACAGTGGTTCTCCCAACATTGGCTGCACCCTTTGACCAGCCTCAGCCATTGTGAGGCCGTGATTGACAACATGATCCACAATTGTAGCCTGATTGTCAGAATCCACCATGTATTTGGCCTATTCGTCCTCTTTTGGCCCCTTCCCTTTCTCACCGCACCATCACCCCTCTTCCACGAGGCTGACCTTCCATTTCTGTGTCACAGTATTATAGAAATGCTCACACATATGTCCTGCTTGGTTATAATGATTGTGAAGTGGGAATTTATGGAATTCAGCTCTGAGTGATTGTAGATAAGTGGCTTGTCATTGTTTGCAACTAATGCTTCACACACTCCTTCATCAGTGAAAGGAGGGTCATCTGAGGAAATTGTTCATTTAGGAGACATTTCAGGAAAAAACAGATTAAAAATGTGTCAAATTTGCTTGACAGATTTTGAAAACTAGTTCAAACATTTTTGAATGTAATACTCAAGCAATGAAATTTATTAGTTTTATATGGAATGACTATTCGCATTCACACAGTATAGTTAATTGAAGACATGACATAAGAAAATTATAATTTATAAACAGCTGTATGAAAGCATTGATGAGTTGTTGGAAGAATGACAAACTGCTACTATGATGTGCACAAATGACTAAATGTTGTGGAGGTTGAGAAACTGTTGTGCAAAATGCTATAGTGATGTGAGAATGCACCAAAGCGACTGAGAAAAACTGTAAGAAACATCCCTGTTTATCAAGACCTATGAGTACCTGGTCTCTCCACCATTAGCCTGAGAAAGATCTGACTTGGGGATGTATCGAGTGGCACCACCTGCCCAAAGGCACTGTGTCATACTGGGAGTGTTACTAAAACTCTGTGTGTTGTTCCAGACAATTAGGTTCCTATCATCACAGTTTGGCATGCGCTTTCGGTATCTTATCTAACAAGTCCTGGGCAAATACTCAGGGTTGGGAGGTAAACTAGAAGAGGATGTGGCACAACATGCCTGTATGGAGGTGATAGACTTCTCAGACAGCTATGATGATGGACTACAGTGAATGCCTAGGACAAGGAAGGTACACACACACACACACACACACACACCCACACAAGCTTAGTTAGTTGAATAACAACCACTATGTGGCTGATAAAATCACTTTGTCTCAAAAACGTCATACATTATGTGTGTGCATCCCACTGAGAGCACTGAGACAGCATGGAACACTATAATCCCAACAAACATGGTATTGCAAAAAACTTTGATGTTTTTGCAATACCATGTTTGTTCCGATATTAGGGTTAAAGGTTTTATGTGTCTAACATTGAGTCCAATGCATTCTAATTCCAGTTGCAACCAGACGTTCATCCGTAAGACCTTCAAGATAGAATTGCTCTAAAACAATCAATACATAGCTGGAGTTTATTATGTAAACTGCATTTAAAGCAATGCCCTTTTACAGGTAATAATACTACAGTGTGCCTACTACTTGGTGAACATCTGAATACACTGGCTAACGTACATTGCTGTTTGAAATTCGTGTTACAAAAAGTGATCCACACAAAAGTTTGAAAAACCTGTGCTGCCGTCTCATCTCTGTGAAAACAGCTGTTGCTGTTGTCAGGGCCGGTTTCTAACCCTTTGGTTGCCCTAGGCGAGGATTGGTGCACCCCCATTGCCAACTGGTCCACCGTACTGTTTTGAGAAGAGAGTAGCAAGTATGTTCCTTTTAGTTTCTAGCTTTCATGTAAGTTAGATTGCACATTTGGCTAGTATAATGGTCTGGCAACCCAAAGGCAGAGTTTGTTTCTAGATTGTGTGCATGACTTATGATATGGGGTCTGGGGGTCCACCCCCTGAACATTTGAGCATTAAATACTTCCTTTCCTGCATTCTGGTGAATTGTATGCCCTTATTTCTACCTTTTTAGAGCAATTATGTAAAGGAAAAACATAGTTACAATCCAAATATAAAAACATAATGGAATATAGCTGCGTACAATTTCAGAAAAGAAGATGACCAACACCAAAACCATAGCTATTAAAGCGCAAGCTGCGATTCCAAGCTCAAACCTTCAAGTCAATCAGACTTACGGTGGGGGGGGCGGGCTTTGCCAAATTGCATTTTGATGCCATATACAGCGCCACCATGTGGCCGATTGGGTTCATATTTCTATAGAAGCACATTCACAAAATCTTGTTATTCCCCAAGTTTGTAGCTTGTTCCAGCTCACGGATGTGAGCCAGCGTGGTAGACAACAAAAATAATAAGTTATAAAAAAATTAAAGCTGCAAGCAGCGATGGAGGGCCCTCGCTAGCCTCGGAGTCGGGGTTACTGGCGGACACCTCTCCTTGCGACCAAGCATTTGCGCGTCACTTAACGCTGAAATCATCGCCATGAAAAGTGAACTCCAAGGTGCGATACCTGGGGGGGCGTGTGACCTGGGGGAACAGGCTTGTTTTTGGCCGTACTAGTAAAGTGTAAGCGCATCACTACAGTAGGCGGCATGGCGCTCTCATTGTTACTTCTGTCACGTTTGCGACAGTGCAACCTTTTACGACTTAAGACAAGGTTTGCTTGGTTACCAGGTTGAGTCAACAGAAGCTCCAACTGCGTTATGTCTATGCCGCAGTTATAAATAACAACCCCAACATGAAAAAGTTTTTAACAGGGATGAAAAGAAAGCGGAGAGAGACAAGTGATGAGTCAAAAGAAAGCCGAAAACTAAGACGAGGAAATACGACGAAGCGTATTTAGCGCTTGGCTTCACTGGTGACTACAGTTGGAGAAGAGGAAAGACCGTGTGTTGCTGTGTTTAAAAATGCTCGCAGCGGACCGCATGAAGCCAAATAAAATAGAGCGTCATAAATACGTTGACGTCAGCGAAAACGTGCTGAATATTGCAACAGTCATCCCGCTTGTGAAGGCTACTTCAGTAAACCATCGAGCGCGTTAGATCATATAAGGTGGCGTACCAAATTGCGCAGTGCAAAAAGCCCACACCTAGCAGAGGAGCTGATACTGCCTGCAGATTAGACATGGTCTCTGTCATGCTGGACGACGCCAGTGCAGCAAAACTAAAAACTATCCCTCTGTCCAATGACACTGTCGCCAGACGTATAGATGACATTGCTAAAGATCTTCAAGAACAGCTGGTAGATAAACTCAAAGACAAACGTTTTGCCTTACAATTTGATGAAGCAACTGACAGCAACAAATACTGTCTGCTTATTGCTTTTGTACGTTTTGACTTGTCAAACTCCCTGTGTGAGGATCTTCTTTTTTGTAAATATTTCAGAGACAGAGCCACAGCTGAAGAGCTATTCAAAATTCTGGACTCCTTTTTGACTGAGAATGGGCTAAAGTGGGAGAACTGCATTGGTGTTTGCAGTGATGGTGCACAAACCGTGGCAGGGAAGAGAAAAGGACTTAGGGCACTCATCAAGACAGCCTCACCTCATGCTGAGTGGACACACTGTATTATACACAGAGAAGCACTTGCATCCAGGCAACTTTCCCCTGAATTAAGTGA
This sequence comes from Etheostoma spectabile, assembly GCF_008692095.1. Classification (NCBI taxonomy): domain Eukaryota; kingdom Metazoa; phylum Chordata; class Actinopteri; order Perciformes; family Percidae; genus Etheostoma; species Etheostoma spectabile. The sequence goes on along the minus strand of NW_022605618.1, from coordinate 732,016 downwards.
GGTTATGACTGATGTAGTCAATTTTATAAAGACCAGACCACTAAAAACAAGAGTCTTCTCTGCCATCTGTGAGGAGATTGGAGCTGAACATCAAGCTGTGCTCTATCACAGTGAAGCAAGGTGGTTGTCACGAGGAAAAGTCTGTCCCGAGTTTTTGAGCTCAGAGAGAAATAAGAGTGTTTTGGAGCAGGAGCACAAGTGAAGTGGCAGAAAAATTTTGTGATGACAACTACGGGAAAACTGGCCTACCTGAGTGACATATTTGGAAAGCTAGATGAACTGATTCTAAAGCTCAAGGGAAAGATAAACACCTCCCTCAGGTCACAGACAAGATTAGCTCTTTCACCAAAGCTTGTAATGTGGGGCAGGCAACTTGATGAAGGAAAACACCGATTCATTTGAGAACTGCATGAATTTGGACACTAATGACTATGATGCTATCTCAGTGTTCACACATTAAGCAGCATATTTCTTCACTGATGGGATTCTTTAAAAAGTGATACTTCCTGAAAACGTTCCCAGTATGACTGGGTGAGAGACCTTTCCAGTGCACCAGCTCCAACTGGTTTCAGCTCTGAGAAGAGGAGCAGTTCATTGAAATGACGTCTGACTCCACATCACAGACATCAGTACATTCTGACTGAGTGTAGAGAGGCAGTATCCACTCTTAGGGGGGAAGCTATAAGCATTCTGCTTCCTTTGGCAACATCTACCTTTGTGAGATTGGCTTCTCTGCTGTTGCTGCACTGAAGACCAAGTACAGGTCCAAGCTAAAATTGGCAGGAGTGAGAGTTGCACTATCATGCTGACCCTCGCTTCGAAAAGCTGGCACTGCAAAACGTGCTCATGTAGCATTAAACCTGACTCCTCCACATTTGATCAAAAAAGAAAGAAAAAAAGAGACAATGTTAATCATTTTTGTTTGTAGGTTCAAGGTTTTATATATTGTGCTCCTGAGTTAATGTTGCTGAACTGAATATAAATTGTTATTATTTGTTTTAGTTTTGTAGTTTATAGTTATAATTAGTAAGATGTTTTTGTTATTAATGATTTAATTTTACAATGGTGCAATTAGTTGGTCAACCTGTTTCAGTTTACAAGGATTTATTTATTAATTTCAGGCATGATGACTTAAAATCTTTTTGTGTGCGAAAAAACACGATTTAATAAAGTTATTCTTTGTAGTTTGACCATATGTCTTCTTTTTTTCTTTTCTTAATGTTATAGGATAAAATGTTATGCAGAGTGGATAGTCCGGTGGGAGGTGGGGGGCGGGCGATAGTTTTCTTCTTGCTAGGGGGGGCGTAACAGAAAATAATTGAGAAGCACTGCACTAGACCAAGGAGCCACTTAAAACTGCTTTTTAGCAATTTTTCATCACGGAAATGCAGCTCCGATCTGT
>NW_022605618.1:730453-730604 GCF_008692095.1 Etheostoma spectabile | reverse complement strand
AAAGGCAATGGTTAAGTAGTTTGACATTGGGTCTTTCTGTGGCTCCCCTGCCAGATTCAGCTTTCTAATTACATTGGACAACAGAATACTTTTGATGCAAAACCTTTTACTAAAATTCAAACTTGAATTTTTCCGTCAAAAATGGTTGGGT
>NW_022605618.1:729005-730443 GCF_008692095.1 Etheostoma spectabile | reverse complement strand
ATTTCTTATTGACTTTACATTGGCATTTTTTTCCGTCGTGGCCACACAGAATTTTTACACATTCGGTGCCACCACCACCATGTAGTGCGTTGTTAACAGTTTGTGACCATTAATTCCGAGAAATGAACACAACCCCTTTAAGTTAAGGTAAGGCTTGTGGGTGAGCTTACGTTTCCATGACACGCGGGACAACAACGAGACGGTTGGGTTTAGAAAAACAATAAATGGTTGGGTTTAGAAAAGCAATAACGGGACTTGGGTCAACGACTTGAAGGTTGGGTTTAGGAAAATAACAACAGGATGGTTACGGTTGGGCTTAGGAAACGTGACACGATCAACCTCTACTGGGTCTTCTGTTTGACCCGTCCAACACCCCAACCTACCTCCCTTTGCGGATTTTTGGCCTTTCATACTTCTCGTTACCGTAGTCGCTCCTAACGCTACGTCATCTTCTCATTGAAATCCCTTTGGCTTTGATTTCCGTGGTGGCCACACAGAATTTCACACATTCCGTGCCATCACCCCGTAATGCAGCGTTAATAGATTTTGATCATTTCACAGAATTCTGTGAGACCAGGCTGCCCTAGATCAACAAGCCACATGAGGCATGTCCTGCTCATTTGTGCCTTCATTTCTCTCAGTTCTTCTGTTAACTGTTAGTTGAAAAGGGCTATGCAAAGTCGCCACATGCTCTACTACAATTTCGCTTCCTACTAACCTTAATAGGCCAAAGTCAAGGATTCAACAAAATGACTGCTGTGAACAAAGTCCTCGGTTTTTGGATTAATTAGAAAGTGTATAATTTCCAATACTCTACATGGACATGGCCTATTCCATCCGGTTGGATCTGCTTCATAGCTGGACTTTCAATGCTGAATTTGATATTAACCATTTTATCCTTTGGGCTGTCCGGGATTTAACCCGGGACCTCTCGCACCAAAGCAGATGAACATACCCCTAGACCAACGAGCACAATAAAACAGCATTTTAGCAATTTTTCATCGAGGAAATGCAGCTCAGATCAGTCATTGACTTGCAGAGCAATGGTCAGTAGTTTGGCACATGGATCTTTTTATGGCTCCCCCGCCAGATTAAGGTTTCTATTACATGGAGCAACAGAATAGGTTTGAAGAAAACCTTTTAATAAAAATGAATTATTTTTAAGTCAAAACGGTTGGTGTGGTACCTCATTTCTCTTGACTTTACATTGGCATTGTTTTCCTTGGTGGCCACACAGAATTTTTACACATTCTGTGCCGCAACCACGTAGTGCAGGTGTTAAAGTGTGATCATTTCACGGAATTCCGTAAAATTAACACCAACCCCTTTAGTTAAGGTAAGGCTGTGGGTGAGCTTAGTTCAATGACACGCGGGACAACAACGAGGCGTTGGTTTAAGAAAGCAATAGACGGTTGGGTTTAGGAAAGCAATAACAGGA
>NW_022605618.1:727298-728995 GCF_008692095.1 Etheostoma spectabile | reverse complement strand
CAATGGGAAGGTTGGGTTTAGGAAAATAACAGGATGGTTTCGGCTGAAGATAATAAGTGCCATGCAATAATAAATAAATAAATAAATAAAAATAAAACATTTAAGATACATCATAGGATAAAACCACACTGTTAGAAACATGCATAAAACCGATGGTATGTGTATCATCATGTTAAAATCCAGAGGCAAGCAATTAATAGTGTAAAACCAGATCATAAATATAAATAATACCATAAAAATATATAACATATATATACCCGAGGGTAAAAATCATAAAGGACCACCAAGGCATCTTAAAATCACTTTATTTAAAAGAGTAAACATGTAAAAGTCTGTCTATATTTAGGTCGGGCCCCCCCTGCAGGCAGAAATCAGTTACCTAAAAAGAAAAAAGTAATAAAATCTGAAGGGCATTACATAAAATAAGAAAGTCAGGAAAATAGAAAGAAAGGAAAATGAAGGTAAAGGAAACATGTAGGGGGGGTTAAAAGACTGGTACTAGTGCACTGCAGTGGAGGTCCCGATAAAACCTGAGGAGAGAGGAGACCAGAACAGTGGGAGGGAAAGGTTTTTTTTTTTTAAACTAAAAAAACTTGATTTAAAAGAGAAGTGGACCCATATCAGTATTTTTCGTTCAGACCCGTAGGGTCTATAGTTTTTAAAAAATGGATCCACTTCCTCTCCGCTGCTCGGCGCTGACCCGTGGTCCAGGTTCTGTTGCTCTCCAGGCCCATGCTCTGAACATTTTGAGGGCCGTGAAGTTTAAAATGTGCATATAAAACAGTTGTGCCATCGCCCTTATTTAAAATGTATTGATGTTGTTTTATCCTTAAATAAAGAGCATTTCTTGTCTCCCCCACGTAAAACTTATGGCAGGCCCTGCACCTGATTGCATAGACCACATTAATAGTGGTGTGCTGCAGGACCTGCCAAGGGTTAAAACCAGCTCTGCTGTGGGGTTAAAAATGTGAGGGAGATGAATAAAACCAATATTCGAACCTCGAAGTGCTTCCCTAGGGTCCGATTTTTTGTTCAGGTTTGTGTGAACCAACATGTCTTTTAAGTTTTTGTTTCTCCTGTAGGCGGAGATCATACGGCAGTCCCTCAGCACGTCGCACTCTTCCCCCACCCCCCGGAAGTTCCTCTTTATTGCAGGCATTAAGCTTCTCAGATTTTCAGAGTAGGTAACGACCAAGGGGACGAGGGTCGAGTTAGACGGCTGGATGGCGTTGGTCTGGTCTCTGTTTGTGAGACCGCCGCTGACCTCCGCCTTGATGCCTCTAAGGGAGCGCCTCGAGTAACCCCTCAACCTCATCGCACTAAAAAGTGTCCTGGTGGCCTCCTCCACGTGCTCTGGGAAGGTGCAGATCCTGTGGAAGCGGATCAGCTGGGACTTGATGAGGCCTCTGTACGTGTGCTTGGGGTGGTAGCTGGTTTTATGAAGGAGTGCATGGCGGTCTGTGTTCTTGAAATAAACCTTGGTGGCTAGTGTCTTTGACTGGTCGCCGGAGCTGTGGAAGAAGACCCCCGTATCGAGGAACTCCACTGTAACGGGTTGAAGGGTGTGTTTGAGTCTTATTTTAGGGTGGTGTGAGTTGAGGGTGTCCAGGAAAGTCAGGAATGTCGGTTCTGAGTTGTCCCATAGGCCAAAAATGTCTTCCAAGTACCGGAAATAAAGCAGGGGTTTGATGGTGAGT
>NW_022605618.1:727133-727288 GCF_008692095.1 Etheostoma spectabile | reverse complement strand
CTGTTTCCTCCCAATGGGCCAGGTAGATGTCTGCGTACAACGGGGAGTACTTCCAGCCCATTGCACACCCACACAGCTGGAGATAGTGTTTATTGTTGAAGGTGAAGTCGTTCCGGGTGAGTCTGAGATGAAGTAACTGTAAAATATGGCTGTCT
>NW_022605618.1:727017-727123 GCF_008692095.1 Etheostoma spectabile | reverse complement strand
GGTCAGGGTGCTTATTAAAAATTTGTTTTATGGCTGAGAGACCAAGTGAAGTTTCAATATTGGTGTAAAGTGATTTTATATCTATTGTAAAGAGGAGGGTGTGACC
>NW_022605618.1:726898-727007 GCF_008692095.1 Etheostoma spectabile | reverse complement strand
GGAGGTTCTTTATTTTATTAACAAATTCATAGGTGTCCTTCATGTAGCGGGGCTGCAGTTTGGAAAGTGGGTTTATGAAGTGGTCTATATATTCTGTGATATTGTAGGA
>NW_022605618.1:725677-726888 GCF_008692095.1 Etheostoma spectabile | reverse complement strand
GATCCGCAGTCGCTGACTATTGGTCTGCCGACCGGAACAACAAAGGGGACGGTCCAAGTCACAGGAGGCTTGTGGATCTTCGGGAGGAGGTAAAAGAGGCGAGACCTGGGCTCATCTGGACTGTCCAGGTACTTTTTCTGTTTAAGGTTAATGAATTTGTTTTGGTACAGTGTTTTGTTTTCTGGGTTTTTTTTTTAAAAAAAAGGTCCCTACGAAGTTGTGGGTGTTTCTATTGAATGTGTTAGTAAGGGTCTTATTTGTGGTGCATTAACTGTTGTTGCTTCTAAAATGTAAGTTGTTCTTGTCTTGGTAAAACTATTTTGGCCCCCTTGTCTGCAGGTTTATGACATGTGTTGATTACCAATGAATTAATTCTGTTTGTGTCCTGACTAATGTTGGGTGCTCTGTGGAAAGGGGCGCCAATGTGAGTCTTGGTGTGTTTATTGATTAATTGTGCTATTCTGGTGATATTGTGTCCGAGTGTGGTTTCAATGGACGGTCCGGTAAGAGCAAAGGTTCCCGCTCTGTCCTCCCTGAAAATGATCCAGGAGTTTAAGCCTCCTGTGAAAGGTGTGCAGGTCCCCTCTGAGCTCCGGCCGGGTGGGAGGTTTGGGTGTGGGGATGAAGGTGAGGCCCTTTTCCAGGATCTCCAGCTGTGCAGGCGTGAGGGAGAAAACAGCAGAAAGATTAGTTTGACTGGGGGGTTGTACTGTGACAGTTGGTCCCCGTTATTAGTTTACTTGTTGTTTCCAGTACTTGAACAACATCTCGGCCGTGTCTGCTGTCCAGTGGATGTTGTCTCTGGCTGTCCGGAAAAGAAGTGGATTGATTTCTGCAAGGAAGGTGTATTTTGAGGTTATTGCATTATTGAGGGTGGTTAGTAGTGCCTGCTGGCGTGGATTCAACCTGTTGGAAAAGTTTATTACAGGGATGTAGATGGTGGCGTTTGGAAAAGTAGTTGACCAGTTTTTACCATCTGCTGTAGCTGTTTGAATATGGTAGTTGGTTCATGTTCTGAGAGGCAGTTGTTGAGTCCGGCTGAAAGGATAACATGCTGTGTGTCTGGTTGTGGTTATAGTTTTTTTTAAATGGCTGTTATGTGGTGGAATGTAGCTCCGGGGTAACTGTCAACCTGTATGTCTGGGTCTGTGAAAAATGGGATGCGTGAGAGGTTGGAGTCCCCCAAAAAGAGAGTCCGCTTCCCCACCTCC
>NW_022605618.1:722982-725667 GCF_008692095.1 Etheostoma spectabile | reverse complement strand
GCGACCAGTCCTGTAATTTTCTAAAAGTGCGTGGGTGTGTGTGGTTCCGCGCGCCCTGGGGAGCCAGGTGTTGCCGCAGAGGCCCTGTTTTGGGTAGAGGTGGATAACTCAGATGTTTGGGGTGGAATCAGCTTTTTGCTTTTCATTTGTCCCTTTCTAATCATTGTTTTCACATCCACCTCAGTGGTTGGCTTTCCCCCACAGGGCCCCGCAGCCAACAGCTCTGGCTCCCTCTGCTGTATATGTGCTAAAATGGATTCTGTGGGTGAAAGAGGTGAAATGGTGTTACTGCATGGGAGAGCAACATTGGTTATTACATTACTGTGGATAGTGTGGGTTGTGTCAGGTGGTGGAGCGGAGGAGGCAGGGGGGCAGACAAGGGACCCAGCCCGAATCAACCCATGCTGCTGGAGCTCCTTGACGGACAGGGGGTTAATTTCTACTCTCACCTGCCGTCTCGGGTTCCATTTCGGGAGCTGGATTTGAGGCTGAGTCACCCCGCCGGGCCCCCCGGGCTCCCCCACCTCCAACGTACAGAGGCCTGAAGGACCGGGTTGTGCAACAGAAAGAGCTTGTGGAGGGGGGGAGGAAGGAGGGGGAGGAGAAGGTTCGGGAAGTAAGGTGGGAAAAAGAGGGGAGGTAGGCGAGGAGGAAGGATGGGTGAGGTCAGGGGAGTGAGGAGGGGGGGAGGCGGGGAGGGGAGTGGAAGATGATCTTGGGAGGGATGGGAGAGGAACAGCCACCGGAGGGCCAGGATGGGTTGGGGTAAGAAGGGGAGAGAGTGAGGAAGAGGGTAGGGGGAGGGGGGGACCTGCTGGTCCTTGAAGTGGTGGGAAGTGGTTAGGGGAGAGCTGAGGTGGCGGAGGGGCGTCCTCCGTCTGGGGACCCCTAGAGATCAGGTCCCTCAGTGTGGCAACAGAAGAGGGCGTAAGTTTCCTCCTGTATCTCGCCCTCCCCCACTGGATGGATTTGGTGAAGGATGCCTGTGCGAATGGTGGGAGGTCCTGCAGCAGTGTGGCAATGACTGTGTCATAATGTAAGGCAAGGCAAGGCAAGGCAACTTTATTTGTATAGCACATTCAGCAACAGGGCAATTCAAAGTGCTTTACACGAAATCAGTTAAACAGATAAAACAGCCTTGATATTCTACCACGGGACTTTTCAAAAAATGTTTCCAATTGTTTGACTTTCTGATCTTCTACAGATTGGAACACATCTCTTCTTTCAGGAATCTTTCCACAGGCCCTGAAACTGCAGTAATCAAGCCACTCTTAAAAAGAACACTAGACAAGTCACTAATGAGCAACTATAGGCCAATATCAAACCTTCCGTTTTTAAGTAAATCATTGAAAAAGTAGTCTTTCACAACTCAACCATTTCTTGTCACTAAGCACAGTTTTGATACCTTTCAGTCGGGTTTCCGACCACACCACACACTGAAACGGCTCTGTCAAGTCTTTAAGACATCCCCTTAACACAGATATGGCAAAATTTCAATCTTAGTATACTTGATCTCAGTGCTGCATTTGACACGGTCGACCAAGACATACTACTAGACGTTGGAAAACTGCTTGGCCTTTCTGGCTTAGTACTAAACTGGTTTGAATCCTACCTAAAGAATAGGGATTACTTTGTGTCTATAGGTAATTATGCATCTGAGCGTACAAATATGACATGCGGAGTTCCGCAAGGCTCCATTTGGGCCTCTTCTGTTTACATCTACATGCTTCCACTGCTCAGATTATGGAGAAAAACAAAATAAGTTACCATAGTTATGCGGACGACACACAAATTTACATAACCTTATTGCCAGGGGACTATAGTCCAATACAAAAACTGACTAAGTGCATCGAACAAATTAACGACTGGATTTGCCAGAACTTTCGAAATTAAATGAAGGACAAACTGGGTAGTTGTTTTGGAAAAAAAGAGGACGATTAAAGTCGCGCTAAGCTTCAAACAACAACTTTAAAAACAACAGACAAAGCCAGAAATCTGGGTGTAGTCATGGCCTCAGACCTGAATTTACAGCCACATTAAGACAAACAAAGTCAGCACTTATGTGTAAACAGGACTTAGAAAAACTGGTTCCATGCTTTCACTTCAGTAGACTTGACTACGTAACGGGGTCTTTACAGGTCTCCCTAAAAAATCAATCGACAGCTACAGCTGATTCAGAACGCGCTGCTCGAGTCCTCACTAGACCAAGAGACTGGATCACATCACTCCAGTTCTGAAGTCTTTACACTGGCTTCCTGTGTCTCAAGAATTGATTTCAAAGTACTCTTGCTAGTTTATAAATCCCTTAACGGTTTAGGTCCAAATACATTTCTGATCTGCTACTACACTATGACCCCCCCAGACCTCTCAGGTCATCTGGGACAGGTCTACTTTCTGTCCCCAGAGTCAGAACTAAACAGGTGAAGCAGCTTTCAGTTTCTATGCTCCTCATACTGGAATTAAACCCCAGAAACCTGCGATCCGCTGCTACTCTCAGTTCTTTTAAATCAAGGTTGAAGACCTTTCTTTTTGATGCTGCCTTTCTTTAAATGACTGCTCATTCTTTAAATTTCTTATGCTGCACTGTAACTTTATTCCTGTGTTTTATTTGTTTTTAACTTTCTATTCATGTGTTTTATTAGTTTTAATCTTATGATTTTTAACTGTTTGTACTGTGTTTTATCT
>NW_022605618.1:720816-720962 GCF_008692095.1 Etheostoma spectabile | reverse complement strand
CTCGATGAGAACAGCAGCGCTGTTATTATGGTCTAACCAGGTTTCAGTTAAAAACATACAATCTAGATTGTGTTTGATAATAAAATCTTTGATTAAAAAGGATTTTCCTGCCAAAGACCTGACGTTTAGTAAAGCTAGTGTTAGTG
>NW_022605618.1:720395-720611 GCF_008692095.1 Etheostoma spectabile | reverse complement strand
CAGGTCATGCTTACTGGATTTTGCACACAAGCGTCCTTATCAGTCGGAGTGGAAAGAGTTTGTTTACTTCCTGGCAGAGGAGCCCATAATGTACCCTGAGTATGGTGATGTTATTGTGCATCCATGTGTCTGTGTTGAGTTTAACCAAGTCCAGTGTGTTATTGTTGGGGGAGGAGGGTTTAATGAAGGAGGTGAGTCTATTGATGTGTTTCATCA
>NW_022605618.1:718742-720385 GCF_008692095.1 Etheostoma spectabile | reverse complement strand
AAAAACAAATAAAAAGCCTGTTCAAATAGGCCACATAAAACCCTGGTATATGAAGATTAACAATAAAATGAAAGGAGAGAGGGATTAAGAAAGTTGGGAGACAGAAAGAAGGGCAGGTTCCTTAAAACCGGAATAAAACATTAATGAGGTTACAGACAACTTATAAAACTCACAGGTTCGGAGGCCTTGTGTTTGCTTAGGCTGTTTTTCCGAATGAAGAGGTGCCCCCTTGGGCACCCCCTGGGTCCACACAGTCTTTAAACAATTAAAAGGGGATAAAAAGCCGCACTGAAAGTTCATAAAAAGCCATCCTATGTAGGTGGTGAGTCCGAGATCTTCGGTGTGCACACACAAAATGTTTACCTTCCAAAGACTCACCCCTTAGGTGTCCTGGCTGGTCGGCTGGTTGTAAAAGAAATCCTCCTTAAAATTGGGCTGTTTGCAGGTTAAAATCCTCCTGTGAGTTTTAAAAGCAATCACTGCTTTAAAAAAAGGGGTTAAAATCACAGTAAAAAGGTTCCTTAAAAGGTTTTAAACAAAGAAGTTAAAAGTAGCGGTCTCGACATTTCGCCAAATGTTTGGCTTCCTCAGGAGAGTGTTCCTGCCACCAGAGACAGGGGTAAAAAGGAAAAGGGGGGGGGGTTTAAAAGAAGAATTTCAATAGATAGATAGGATTAATGAAGAATACCAAGGGTTTAAATATTATTGATAAAAGATAATAAATAAATAATGGACAAATCACAACCTTTATAATATTATAATAAGAATGGGTAAAAGAAAAACCTAATTAAGTTGCATAAAACCCCAAAATAAAAATCAAAAATGAAAATATTTTTTTACTAAAAATAAAAACAAGATAAGCGGATTACATGGGATAAAAAAATAAAGTATAAATTAAAGCTGCAAGCAGCGATGGAAGGCCCTCGCTAACCCGCGCCAGTCGGGGTTACCGGCGGACGCCTCTCCTTGTGACCGCGCATTTGCGCGTCACTCGTACGCTGAAAATCGTAGCCAATGAAAAGGGAACTCCCCGCTGAGTTCAATGATACTTCACACAAGTGTATACATCATACAAGTCATTATCTGTGAAAGGGGGCGTGACCGCATAATAGGGGAGCGGGTCAAACATCACCAATGGAAAAGGAAGTCTCTACTGAGTTCATTGATATCTCACCCAAGCCTCTACGTCATACAAGTCATTATCTGTGAAAGGGGGCGTGGCCGCATCATATGGGGGCGGGTTGAACATCACCAATGAAAAAGGAACTCTCTGCTGAGTTCATTGATACCTCACACAAGCCTATGCGTCATACAGGTCATTATCTGTGAAAGGGGGCGTGGTCGCATCATAAAGGGGCGGGTCAAACATCACCAATAAAAAAGGAAGTCTCTGCTGAGTTCCTTGACACCTCACACAAGACTGTACGTTAAACGGTTCAAATGTAATGAAAGGGGGCGCGGCCTGAGTGACTGGGCGTGGTCATAATATAGGGGCCGCATCAGTATCACATGTAGACCACACATTCTAAGTTTCATGTAAATCGGATGAAGTTTGCCATATAAGGCATATTTCTTGTTGCCAGATGGTGGCGCTTTCTCCAAAAGTCCATATTGGCCTGTAGATGTCCTCAGGCCTGGACTCT
>NW_022605618.1:718527-718732 GCF_008692095.1 Etheostoma spectabile | reverse complement strand
GGGAAATTTCAAGCAGATACGACAACGTACACTGTAGTTACAGACACTAAATTCTTCATTGCTAAACACTCAAAATGGCCGCCATGCCACGCCCACACCTTAGGACGATACGTTTTTCTTTTAATAACTTTTCAACTTCAACATCTTAAGATGATAAACACCAAGTTTGAAGTTGATGGGATGAAATCTCTAGGAGAAGTTCGTT
>NW_022605618.1:718280-718517 GCF_008692095.1 Etheostoma spectabile | reverse complement strand
AGCACCTTGTCTTTTAGGCCTACTTCCTGCCCGAGCCTGTCGGCGCTCGGGCCCTAATAATTCCTTCAGTTCCAATAGGGCCTGAGCGCCGACAGCGGCGAAGGCCCTAATAATAATAAAGAATAATTCCTTCAGTTCCAATAGGGCCTTCGCCGCTGTCGCCGCTCGGGCCCTAATAATAAATAAAACAGACAAACAGAGAAGGCTTCTACCGCTTCACGCTATGAACCCTAATAA
>NW_022605618.1:717967-718270 GCF_008692095.1 Etheostoma spectabile | reverse complement strand
AACACAGACAAACATAGAAGGGTTCTACCACTTCATGCTATGAACCCTAATAATAACTAACACAGACAAACATAGAAGGGTTCTACCACTTCACGCTTTGAACCCTTATAATAACTAACACAGACAAACATAGAAGGGTTCTCAAACCCCGTGCTAGGGGTGTGGTCTGGGGGATAATTAGGTTATATTAGGGATGCTCTCATAAGCGTGAAGCCCATCTTGTAACGCGCTGCGAAACCCGGATATAGGTGGATAGTTATGTCTGTTGTTTCGAGTCTATTAGACTGGGCCAAGCTGAAGTGT
>NW_022605618.1:717560-717882 GCF_008692095.1 Etheostoma spectabile | reverse complement strand
CGCTATGAACCCTAATAATAACTAACACAGACAAACATAGAAGGGTTCTACCGCTTCATGCTTTGAACCCTTATAATAACTAACAGACAAACTGATATTTCTGATGATAACTTACATAAGTTATAAGTTACACTTATAAGTTATATGACTTACAATTACCAAAGACTCATGGATTGTCCAATAGACCATGGTCAATTTAAGAGCGTAATAGGTCTCCAGTTTTATATCAATAAGTGATCTTTTTCAGATTTAGGGAGAAGACATATTAAGTCTTGCTTCATACTTGTGGACATTTCCTTTTTTAGAGTGCATTCTTTAAATA
>NW_022605618.1:717408-717550 GCF_008692095.1 Etheostoma spectabile | reverse complement strand
GGATTTTCAATAATTTCCCAAAAATGTAAATAAAATTCAACTGAAAGCCCATCATTACCGGGAGACTTATCTTTTTTCATTTAGCTGACAGCCTCTGAAATTTCCACTTTAGTAATGGGACGTTCGCAATCCATTTTAAATT
>NW_022605618.1:716128-717398 GCF_008692095.1 Etheostoma spectabile | reverse complement strand
AGTTGGTGTACATGCTTTAATTGACTCAATGAATGTATCCCATTCACCAAGTTGATTATTTGACTTATATAAATTGCTATAAAATGTACCAACATATTTTGAAATTTCTAAAAAGTTAGAGGTGATATTATCATTATCAAAATTATCAAATTATTTCTCTTGTGATTTAACTTCTCTAAAGCAAAAAAATAACTTGAATTTCATTCCCCTTGTTCCAACCATTTTGCTCGAGATCTTACAAATGCCCCTTTAGCCATTTCAATATACACTCACCTTATAGGATTATTAGGAACACCATAACACTGTTTGACCCCCTTTCGCCTTCAGAACTGACTTAATTCTACGTGGCATTGATTCAACAAGGTGCTGAAAGCATTCTTTAGAAATGTTGGCCCTATTGATAGGACAGCCTTGCAGTTGATGGAGATTGTGGGATGCACATCCGGGCCAAAGCCCCGTTCCACCACATCCCAAGATGCTCTATTGGGTGGAGTCGGTGACTGTGGGGGCCATTTTAGTACAGTGAACTCATTGTCATGTCAGAAACCAATTTGAAATGATTCGAGCTTTGTGCATGGTGCATCATCCTGCTGGAAGTAGCCATCAGAGATGTGTACATGGTGGCCATAAGGGATGACATGGTCAGAAACAATGCTCAGGTAGGCCGTGGCATTTAAACGATGCCCAATTGGCACTAAGGGTCCTAAAGTGTGCCAAGAAAACATCCCCCACACCATTACACCACCACCACCAGCCTGCACAGTCGTAACAAGGCATGATGGAGCCATGTTCTCATTCTGTTTACGCCAAATTCTGACTCTACCATATGAATGTCTGAACAGAAATCAAGACTCATCAGACCAGGCAACATTTTTCCAGTCTTCAACTGTCCAATTTTGGTGAGCTCTTGCAAATTGTAGCTTCTTTTTCCTATTTGTAGTGGAGATGAGTGGTACCCAGTGGGGTCTTCTGCTCTTGTAGCCCATCCACCTCAAGGTCGTTTGAGTTGTGGCTTCACAAATGCTTTGCTGCATACCTTGGTTGTAACAAGTGGTTATTTCAGTCAAAGTTGCTCTTCTATCAGCTTGAATCAGTTGGCCCATTCTCCTCTGACCTCTAGCATCAACAAGGCCTTTTCGCCCACAGGACTGCCGCATACTGGATGTTTTTCCCTTTTCAAATCATTCTTTGTAAACCCTAGAAATGGTTGTACGTGAAAATCCCAGTAACTGAGCAGATTATGAAATACTCAGACCGGCCCGTCTGGCAC
>NW_022605618.1:715581-716106 GCF_008692095.1 Etheostoma spectabile | reverse complement strand
ATTGCTTAAATCACCTTTCTTTCCCATTCTGACATTCAGTTTGGAGTTCAGGAGATTAATTTTTTTTTTCAATGTTATTTCTTCTTCCTCTGAAAGATTACCAGTCATTAACAAGTTTAATGTATCCATGAGATGTATTTCTTTGGCTGTGTTATTTTTTTATTATTACTTTACTTCTTTTAATTGCTATTTGTCTGATTTTAAATTTTAAATATTCCCATTTTTGTATGATTCCCTTCATTATTACCAAATATGCTATTGGCTGCTTTTTTTTACTAAATCACAAAACTCATAATCTTTTAATTAATTATTATTCAGTTTCCAATAACTATTACCATTTTGATGTTTATTTCCTGCTAGATGGATTGAAATTAATTTATGATCAGAAAATGGAGCATAACTATGTGATGATTCTGATACAAACTGCAGACAGGAGGGAGATATAAGCCATAGATAAATTCTAGACTGTAAGGATCTACTGACGTTACTCCAGGTGAATTCGTTAATGTCAGGATTTAAAAACCG
>NW_022605618.1:714922-715571 GCF_008692095.1 Etheostoma spectabile | reverse complement strand
ATCTACAACTGCCAGTTGTTCACAAATATATGCAGTACTTTTGAATCTTGAATGTGGGATTAATTTTACAGGTAATCTATCTACAAGATCATCCGGTGCATCATTATAATCACCTCCAATAATCAAGTGTGCATCTTTATATTTGTTTTTTAAGGTTTAAATTTTCATACAAAGTTGACAAAACATTATTTTTGCTATAGCTGTATTATTATAATTATATACATTGCAAACTATAAAGAAAGAATTGTCTAGTTTGAAGACCAAAATTATCCATCTACCCTCATTTAAGGTCACTGATTCAACTATATCTCCTTTAAAATTATTAAGTAGAATGGCGACACCTGCAGATTGTTGTGATGCATGACAAAAATAACGTGTATCACCCCATTGAGCTTTCCAAAATTTCACATCACTGTCCACCGAGTGAGTCTCTTGTAAAAAAAAACAAATCAGCAGTTTTTCGTCTACTGAACAAAAAATGAATTTCCTTTTGGTGCTGTCACGTATACCCCTGACATTAAAAGATATTATTTTTAAGGAACGGGAAAAAAAATCTGTCATGATGAACTAAAAAAGAAAAGCTTGAGCTGGATGTCTCTTAAGGTTAACGGAACTAGTTAAGGAAAAGATACTCTGAGATAGAAACTAT
>NW_022605618.1:714570-714912 GCF_008692095.1 Etheostoma spectabile | reverse complement strand
TTAGTTTACCGTCAGATGGAAAGCTCTGAACACAAGTACCTCGAAAAACACCCAAAATGTTTTTAGTTTTAACTATTGTAATGAACATATTGCCCTTTTAATTATGTATAAGGAGAACAAAATAGCCCATAAAAATGAGTGATGAATTTAAGTTGAGTGTTTTGCCTCATATTAGAGAAGTTTAGCAAGTCAAGCAATGACCACATTGTACCTCACATTAACAGAAGTATAACAAGTGTGTATGCAGTGTGTCTCACACCATTAATGATGACAGCAGGACCCTGCCATTTAGTTTTATTTCAGTCTTTGCGAGCTTGCTTCACAAGGGGCCACAGTTTATTT
>NW_022605618.1:713678-714560 GCF_008692095.1 Etheostoma spectabile | reverse complement strand
TCTCCTGTTGGGTTACATCCTCAGTCATCTGGAGGTTCTTTCGCTTTATGACATGAGGGAGGGAGGCTCTCCATACTTTAAATCTGAAAGTGCGCATGGTGAACTGAATGATGATGGGTCCTGTGCTTTTATCTTCTCTCGGACGTCCGACCCTGTGCACGGTGTACACCATGAATCCAAGCTTGCTCTTTTCCTCTGGGATGATTTCAGCGATAATCTCCAGCACCTCCTTCCTCACATCCTCGATGCTTCTTTGTGGAAGATTCAGAAGACGAAGTTCCATCTCCTACTGTACCGGTCCGATTCTTCTAGTTTCTCTCTCAGGATTGTTATCTCGTCATTCATCTTCTTCACTGTCTTCTGTACCTTTCCATTAGTTTTCCAGCCCTTTCTCATTTTCCTGCACTCTAATAATCTCGGCTGTATTTTTTTGTATTACCATTTCTTCAAACTTCAGAAAACGGTCATTTAAGCCATTAAATGAATTAATAAACATTTAATTACGTTTCACATCCCATTGTTAATTTAACGTCAGCCTACATTTATGTTACCTTAGCTGAAGCAGCCGGACAGATGAGTTTGTAAGTGTTACACCACTCAGACGGAGACGCTGATAGTAGTGTATAAAAATTCAGTTTTATTCCTTCACAGTAGGATTTATCACTCAGCGAGTTCAAGAGTTCACTACCGCGGACACACAAAACGTGTTTCTTTTTTATTTCCCGGCCGACTCCTCTGCAAAACGTGTCTTTTTCCTACAATGTATTACAGTATTTTGCAACCACAAACCATCACACAGGTAGCCCTCTACTGGCAGGATGAAGAACTGCATAACTTATAATAGAATTACATGCTTCAATGCATTACTAAACAGAATGCAGC
>NW_022605618.1:712256-713668 GCF_008692095.1 Etheostoma spectabile | reverse complement strand
ATGTGTTGTCTGTAAACCAAACAAAATACTTCCGATAGGGTTAATTCCAGGTGCTACATTAGCCTTCCATCTGCTAACCAGTAGCCCATAAACAAACCCAGTCATATATCAAAGCACTGTTAAATGAATTAATAAACATTTATTACGTTTCACATTACATTGCTAAGTTAACGTTAGCCAACGTTTACGTTACCTTAGTGGAATTTTGGTTGTTTAGCGATGAACAAGAAAGTGGCTTTAACTACAGCGTACATTTTTATATCTGCTTGAAATTTTCCAAAATCACCAAGGGTCCAGGCCTGAGGACATATACAGCCATGATTGTCTTTTGCTCATAATGCCCCCCGCTAGCAACAGGAAATTAGCCTTATATGACAAACATCATCCGATCATCATTCTAGACAATATTCACAAACACCCAATTCCACAGCCATGGGAGGCTTCTCCTAGAGGAGAAGCCAGCTGACCCGGAGATGGAGCGGAGGTGGTAACTGCGTGGAGAAACAACAAGGGTAAGTCATCATACAACATAGGAGTACAGAAATCTTGGGAGATAAAGGCTTGCTGTGGTTTTCACCAGTGTGACTGGAGCAACGATCAAGCGAAGGTGGTCTGAAGAGCCAGGGTTGAAATACTGATCTTGATTTTAGATGGGAGGCGGGAATTACTAAGTGTCACAGTCACTATGACGAAAAGCGTGGTAAACCACCAAAATGAAGTTCACATGTCATGAATAAGCTTTGCTAAATACTCTGTCATGACTGACAGGCCGAGAACTGTCAATCACATTATAGCAACGCCCTAAAACACCCCTGCTTTATCGCCGATTTTAAAATCAATGAGACCATAATTCAAAAAATGAACATCATTCTGTGTTACAAAAGACTTAAAACTAGCGACTGAGAATATAAACTCTTCATGAAGATGTTTAATGAGGTAATAAATAAAGTAAGAAGTGGGTAATTTTTGCCATAGAAACCAACCTCCTTTTGCAACCCGTGTGTCGCCCTCTGCAGGAATTCAGATGGAATGCAAGTTTAAATTAATTCCGCATTTGCAGCACTTAGCCAAACCGTATGCTCTGTCAATCAATATATATATATATTATTATCTATGGCTACAATGCAGAAATCCTGTCACATACAATGTTTACACTGACTGTATACGTTCAAATATTATTTTTGCAGTCAGTAAAAATTGTATGGTCTTTCATTTTAGATGAATCTGTTCTACAAACAAGAAATTCCAGGACGGAGCCTACGTCTGGAATTCCTGTCCGTAAGTTAGCATTTATGTATGCATTTAAGAAACCAGTCATTTTGCTTACCATGGAACTACTGACATTCAACTTGGTGCGTATCATGTGACTGTTCTGATGTGTGTGTGTGTGTGTGTGTGTGTGTGTGTGTGTG
>NW_022605618.1:711908-712246 GCF_008692095.1 Etheostoma spectabile | reverse complement strand
TGTGTGTGTGTGTTCCTTTCAGGTCAGCAGACGTCATTGCCTCCACCACCTGCAAGTAAGTTGCAAGACATGTGATTGTCTTAGTGTAACAGCAAAGGTTTGTCTTTTGCAATGGAATGCGCAAGAAACCTACCATAAATGAACTTACCAATATTCATATCTTCTTTCTTTTTAGATGACTTTTTAGAACACCACACAGGAACCAGCCGGTTGCCCAGAGCTGGATGGGTATATTGCAACGCAAGATCAGCCTGCCACTTCAGCTTGGGACCCAGTTGACGGTACATTGACTTTGAATTTTTCCAATTAAATACAATTGCATGACAAGGAACTTGAGA
>NW_022605618.1:711755-711898 GCF_008692095.1 Etheostoma spectabile | reverse complement strand
CTTTTTTGTTGTTGTTAACAGCAGAACATCATCACACAAAGGGAGGTTGCTCAGCCATGGAGATGGAAATGAGAAGTAAGAAGACTCACTTAAGTTGTCCACGTATAAGTACTGTATATAATGTATAACAACAAAACTAACAC
>NW_022605618.1:711205-711745 GCF_008692095.1 Etheostoma spectabile | reverse complement strand
TCCATAGCCATGAGGACATCCGTTGCCCGCATGGCACAGCGGATAGATGCATTTGAGGAGTAGATGGATGAGCTGCTCATGCTCTTAGGGAGCTCCCCGTCACCTCCCTCTGCTCCAGTCGATGGCATGTTTCTGTCGCCCTGCTCAACAGTCACAGAGCTGCAGGTGTTCAACAAGAGTTTCGGTCAACAGGAGAGGAGTAACAAAATGGCAATTAAGTGGCCGTAGGCCTGCCGTAAGATTCACAATATGTAATTGTATAACTTCAATTATCATTATAACTGAACTGAATTATCATGGGAAATGAGCTTATACAAGCTCTCCACTTTGTTCTACTTGTATAATTTGTGTTTCTATGTTTTAGAGCAACTTTTCCTGACAAGCCTTGGAGGTTCAACCGGATGTACTGCCATCTGTCGCATGCTATGGTGAGTGGCAACCAATGATGTTCTAAAACAGTATAGCCTGTGGGGCAGAAAGGCAAAGAACGCCTTCCAGGACCTGACATCTGCAGGGTTATAACAGGCAGGTGTTATTTTA
>NW_022605618.1:710411-711195 GCF_008692095.1 Etheostoma spectabile | reverse complement strand
CAGTATTATGCTTAGCTTGGCTGATAAGGTTATTTGACTAGCAGTCAACTAGTAACTTTGCTTCATTTTGACTTCTACTCTAGTGGTCTCCCAGAAAAACTTTCCTGCGCTGGACAAAGTTTGCTTCACACAGACGGTAAATTGAAATTCTTCTATGTGATGTTCATAACAATAATAATGTTCATAATAAGAGCTCTATTTTTTATTGTTTTTTGCAGGAAGCATGGCCTTTCATAAGAGCTGTTGGCCATCTTCTACACTGCTGCCAACATCCTGTCTTCTCCCCTCGCAGGCAAATAAATCTCCATGGTTACTTGGCTGGGTTTAATCCAACCTGTTATCGTGCAACCAAGTCAAAGCTAAATTCACCCAGGATAACTTGAATTTCCCGGCTTAATTCCTTATCCTGGTTTCGTGCATAGACTGTATATTTATAAATATTAACGGTCTATGAACAGGCCCCTGGTCTCCGCTTCAAAAAAAACTCTGACTCTCTATGACTCTGCCATGACTGACAGGCCCAGAACTGTCAATCACATCGCCGGTTTTAAAATCAACGAGACCATAATTTAAAAAAATGAACATTATTCTGTGTAGCAGAAGACTTAAAACTAGACCATTGAGACCATAAACTCTTCATGAAGATGTTTACTGAGGTAATAAATCAAGTAATAAGTGGGTCATTTCGCCATAGACATCAATAGAAGGGTGATTGTCTGAGTTGGGTGCCTTGTGGGTCATACTTTTTTTTTTTTTTATACCTCATATAGTTATATTTCTGATC
>NW_022605618.1:709135-710401 GCF_008692095.1 Etheostoma spectabile | reverse complement strand
ATAGTGGATTAGTCAAACCTTTAAGAAAATGCATTTTCCCACCTCAGGCATTAAATTCTAATCTTTATTGAGTATTTTTTCTTACTGAGAGTTGTTTTGAAGTTCAACCCCGTCACAGACCACTTGGACCCTATTTAAATATGATTTAAAAAGATTTTCAAGTAAATTCTTGTAGAAGCTTTTCAATGAGATGGGGTCAGTATTTGGCCACCCAACATGACGTTTCACAAGAACACAAGGACACAAGTCATAGAAGAACACAGATTGAGAAACGCCACTGTCTCGGTGATGTCAGCTGTATGTGCTCGACCCAGAAGCAGTTACAATGCGAGGTTGGAACACAAATCCTTTCAGATTTGTTAAGAAGGTGCCAGATGCTGTGTCACAGAGGCAGACACAAATCCATTGGGAAGACCCAGAGGTGCTAGGCGTGGTGTGTACTCACATATGATAAAGATTTGTCCCAGGAAAAACACTTGCGGTGGATGAAACGCATGTGCAAGTAAAATGCACCGTGTCGGGCCAAACAGGGTTCTTTGGCCGTCGTGAGGGGTGCTTTGGTATGTTTTTGATGATGTGCTTGAGCTCATACCACCTCCTAAGCCAGTGACATAACGGCAATGGAAATTCAAAAAGATGTTTGGGCTAGGCTTTCTGAATAAAGAATGAATGGACATCTTACAGTCCTGTTTTCCAAGTTTAATGTTAAGCACTAAAAACAAGTTTTAATCAAAATGAGATCCCAGCAAGGTAGTCTTCCATAGCCTATGCTGTTTAAAGGGATTTTTGGACCAAATGGAAATATCAATTGATATTTGTGATTAATTAAATGTAAGATTTGATTTAATGTTAAAACTTACTAAAACGTTTTGTTTTTGCCAACTTTAATAAATGATTTTTTTTAAATGTGATGTCATTCATTTAAAGGTAAGAAATCCATACTATATTGAAAAATGATCATCACTTAACCCTGTTTCATTTTCAACCCCGTTATGCTAAGTTCAACCCGGTATTGATAGTTTTTTATTAATATTTTCGTGATAAGAAGACAAATTAGGTCAATCATTGTTTTGCTGTGTGTAGAATTTACAGTACAGTTGGAAAAAAATACGAAAGCGGGATTAAATCCTTGTTAATGCATATTTTGATAAGCTATGAAGAACAATTTTAGATACAGTTTTCATGACCTGATTTGGTATTCAAATGGTGAGTTTTAAAAATAAAATTCTACCTGCAATAAATGATATCAAAAAAGGGAATTCAGTG
>NW_022605618.1:709013-709110 GCF_008692095.1 Etheostoma spectabile | reverse complement strand
CTCACCATTTGAATACCAAATCAGGTCATGAAAACTGTATCTAAAATTGTTCTTCATAGCTTATCAAAAATATGCATTAACATTAGGATTTAATCCC
>NW_022605618.1:708616-709003 GCF_008692095.1 Etheostoma spectabile | reverse complement strand
TTTTTCCAACTGTACTGTAAATTCTACACACAGCAAAACAATGATTGACCTAATTTGTCTTCTTATCACGAAAATATTAATAAAAACTATCAAATAACCGGGTTGAACTTAGCATAACGGGGTTGAAAATGATAACAGGGTTAAGTGATGATCATTATTTCAATATAGTATGGATTTCTTACCTTTAAAATGAATGACATCACATTTAAAAAAAAATCATTTTATTAAAGTTGGCAAAAACAAAACGTTTTAGTAAGTATTTAACATTAAATCAAAATCATTAAGCATTAATTAATCACAAATATCAATTGATATTTCCATTTGGTCCAAAAAATCCCTTTAAACAGCATAGGCTATGGAAGACTACCTTGCTGGGATCTCATTTTG
>NW_022605618.1:708076-708606 GCF_008692095.1 Etheostoma spectabile | reverse complement strand
GTTTTTAGTGCTTAACATTAAACTTGGAAAACAGGACTGTAAGATGTCCATTCATTCTTTATTCAGAAAGCCTAGCCCAAACATCTTTTTGAATTTCCATGTGCCGTGATGTCACTGGCTTAGGAGGTGGTATGGGGTCAGTATTTGGCCACCCAACATGACGTTTCACAAGAACACAAGGACACAAGTCATAGAAGAACACAGATTGAGAAACGCCACTGTCTCGGTGATGTCAGCTGTATGTGCTCGACCCAGAAGCAGTTACAATGCGAGGTTGGAACACAAATCCTTTCAGATTTGTTAAGAAGGTGCCAGATGCTGTGTCACAGAGGCAGACACAAATCCATTGGGAAGACCCAGAGGTGCTAGGCGTGGTGTGTACTCACATATGATAAAGATTTGTCCCAGGAAAAACACTTGCGGTGGATGAAACGCATGTGCAAGTAAAATGCACACGTGTCGGGCCAAACAGGTCTTTGGCCGCTCGTGAGGGGTGCTTTGGTATGTTTTTGATGATGTGCTTGAGCTCA
>NW_022605618.1:707709-708051 GCF_008692095.1 Etheostoma spectabile | reverse complement strand
GTTTGGCCCGACACGGTGCATGCATTTTACTTGCACATGCGTTTCATCCACCGCAAGTGTTTTTCCTGGGAACAAATCTTTATCATATGTGAGTACACACCACTGCCCTAGCACCTCTGGGTCTTCCCAATGGATTTGTGTCTGCCTCTGTGGGGTCAGTACTTTGGCCACAACATGACGTTTCACAAGAACACAAGGACACAAGTCCATAGAAGAACACAGATTGAGAAACGCCACTGTCTCGGTGATGTCAGCTGTATGTGCTCGACCCAGAAGCAGTTACAATGCGAGTGTTGGAACACAAATCCTTTCAGATTTGTTAAGAAGGTGCCAGAGCTGTGT
>NW_022605618.1:706618-706771 GCF_008692095.1 Etheostoma spectabile | reverse complement strand
TTATTAGCCTGTCAGCAGTCCTCTTCAAGGCTGCTCCAACACCATCTGGGGCTCCTTTGCCATGGCTGGCCTCAAAAAAATTCCATGTCCTTGCCTAATGCCTCTTTTCTCCAGCTCAGTGCTAAAAAGGAAAAAATTGCCCTTCTGCTTGTA
>NW_022605618.1:706197-706415 GCF_008692095.1 Etheostoma spectabile | reverse complement strand
CCTGTTGATGAGATGATCCAAAGTGCACTGCTTGTATTTCAGAACTGTACTTGCAGGTGAAGTTCTCCGAAAAATCAACGTAAATTAGACATTCATCAGTGACCATGCTCTTTCTCAGCTCACGGTAGAAGGCATACTGTTGCCTAATATTGAATGAATACTTCTTGAACTTGCTCAGGTGTGTGTGGAACTGCTCAGCAAGTTGCTCCTGGGTTCCC
>NW_022605618.1:694360-705793 GCF_008692095.1 Etheostoma spectabile | reverse complement strand
CTGCTAGAAATTTTCTTTGGAGGTTTCTCATTGTGTCTACAAGAAACCTTTTTTGCATTTTTCTTTGTTTCTTGTTATGGTTTGTTTTCTTCCTGTAGTTATCCTGCTAACATCATCTCTAACCGCTTCATGCTTTGAACCCTTATAATAACGAACAGACAAACTTATATTTCTGATGCTAACTTACATAGTGTTATACGTTACACGTATACGTAATACTTACAATTACCAAAGACTCCTGGATTGTCCAATAGAACCATGGTCAATTTTCGTAGCGTAATAGGTCTCCATTTTTATCAATAAGTGATCTTTTCAGATTTGGAGAAGACATATAAGTGCTTGCTTCATACTTGTGGACATTTCCTTTTTTAGAGTGCACCTTCTTTAAATAGTCAAATAGGGATTTTCAATAATTTCCCAAAAATGTACAATAAATTCACCTGAAGCCCATCATTAGGAGCTTATCTGTTTTCATTTACTGCAGCCTCTACAATTTCCACTATTAGATGGGAGTTTCGCAATCCAGTTTTAAATTGTTCAATAATAGTTGGTGTACATGCTTTAAATTGAATCAATGAATTTATCCCCTTCAACCAGTTGATTCTTTGAACTTATATAAATTCGATAAATGTACCAACATATGTTAATTTCAAAAAGTTAGAGGTGATATTATCATTTCAAAATTATCAAGTATTTCTCTTGTGGTTAACTTCTCTAAGCAAAAAAATAACTTGAATTTCATTCCCCTTGTGCCCCCATTTTGCTCGAGATCTTCAAATGCCCTTTATCCATTTCAATATACACTCACCGTATAGGATTATTAGAACACATAAACACTGTTTGACCCCCTTTGCTTTTCCGCCGTTCAGCACTGACTTAATTCTACGTGGCATTGATTCAAACAAGGTGCTGAAAGCATTCTTTAGAAATGTTGGGCCCTATTGATAGACCGCGCTTGCAGTTGATGGAGAGTTGTGGGATGCACATCCCGGGCCAAAGCGCCCGTTCCACCAATCCCAACGATGCTTATTGGGTGGAGTCGGTGACTGTGGGGGCCATTTTAGTACGTGAACTCATTGTCATGTGCAGAACCAATTTGAAATGATTCGAGCTTTGTGCATGGTGCATCATCCTGCTGGAAGTTAGCCATCAGAGATGTGTACATGGTGTCCATAAGGGATTGACATTGGTCAGAAACAATGCCAGGTAGCCCGTGGCATTTAAAACAGATGCCAATTGGCACTAATAGGGCTACCTAAAGTGTTCAAGAAACACTCACCCCAACCATTACACCCCACCACAGCACGTGCACAGTGAACAGCATTGATGGAGCCATGTTCTCATTTCTGTTACCCCAATTCTGGACTCTACCATAGAATGGACTGAACAGAAAATCAAGATCTAACCAGGCAACATTTTCCAGTCGTCCAACTGGCCAAATTTTGGTGAATCTCTTGCAAATGTGTGAGTTCTTTTTTCCTATTTGTTAGTGGAGAGATGGTGGTACCCAGGGGGGCTCTGCTCTTGTAGCCCCATCCACATCATGTCGTTTTTGAGTTGTTGGGCTTCACAAAATGCTTTGGCTACCTTGTTGTAACAAGCTGGTTATTTCAGGCAAGTTGTCATCTTCTCATAGCTTGACTCAGGTGGGGCCCATTCTTCTGCCTCTGTACCCTAGCTCACAAGGCCCTTTTTCGCCCGTACGCCCGCATACTGGATGTTTTTCCCGTTTGCAAATCATTCTTTTAACCCATAGATAAAGGTTGTAACGGGAAAAGCCCAGTAACTGAGGCAGTTAGTAAATAACTCATGACCGCCCGTCTGGCACAACACCTGCCACACGCTCAAAAGTGCTAAATCACCTTTCTTTCCCTTTCGACTTTCAGTTTGGAGTTTAGGAGATTAATTTTTTTTGTTCAATTTATTCTTCTTCCTCTGAAAAATACCAGGCATTTAACAAGTTTAATGTATCCATGAGATTATTTCTTTGGCTGTGTTCTTAATTTTTATTATTACTTTACTTCTTTTAATTGCTGATTTGTTGATTTAAATTTGAAATATTCCCATTTTTTTTTTTTTGTATGATAGCCCTCTGATTACCAAATTGCTATTGGCTGACTTTTTTTTTACTAACTCACAAACCAAAATGTTTAATTAATCTATTTCCAGTTTCCAATACTATTACCCATTGATGTTATTTCCTGCTAGAGTGAGTTAAATTAATTTATGATCAAATGGAGCATAGCAAATTATGTGATGAAATCCTGATCAACTGCACAGGACGGGGAGATATAAGCCATAGATAACATTCTAGCCTGTAAGGATCTACTGGTCGTGAATCAGGTGCATAGGTGAATTCGTTTTGTCGGTTTAAAAACCGCCAACAACACATCTACAACTGCCTTGGTTCAAACATATGCAGTACTTTTGAATCTTGAATGTCGGGATTATTTTACATGAGATCTATCACAAGAATCATACCGTTGCACCTTATACTACACCTCCAATAATCCAGTGTCACTTATGATTTGTTTTTAAGTTTAAATTCTTCATACAAGTTGACAAAAACATTATTTTGCATCCTGTTGTTTATTACATTATATCCATTGGCAAACTATAAAGAAAGATTGTCTAGTTTGAAGAACAAAATTATCCATCTAACCCTCATTTAAGTCACTGTTCAACTATATTCCTTTAAATTTAGTAGAAATGGCGACACCTCAATATTGTTGTGATGGCATGACAAAAATAACGTGTATCACCCCATGAGCTTTCCAAAATTTCACATCACTGTCCACCGAGTGAGTCTCTTGTAAAAAAAAACAAATCAGCAGTTTTTTCGTCTACTGAACAAAAATGAATTTTGGTTGTGCTGTCAGTATACCCCTGACATAAAGATATTATTTTTAAGGAGCGGGAAAAAAATCTGTCATATGAACTAACAAAGAAAAGCTTGAGCTGGATGTCTCCTTAAGGTTAACGGAACTAGTTAGGAAAGAATACTCTGAGATAGAACCTATCAGAGATTAGTTTACCGTCGATGGAAAGCTCTGAACACAAAGTACCTCGAAAAACACCCCAATGTTTTTAGTTTAACTATTGTAATGAACCATATTGCCCTTTTAATTATGTAAAGGAACAAATGCCCATAAAAATGAGTGATGAATTTAAGTTGAGTGTTTTGCCTCTATTAGAGAAGTTTTAGCAGTCAAGCAATGACCACTGTACCTCACATTAACAGAAGTATAACAGTGTGTAGCAGTGTGTCTCACACCACCATTATGATGACAGCAGGACACTGCCATTGTTTTATTTCAGTCTTGCGAGCTTGCTTCACAGGGGCCACAGTTTATTTCTGCACAGTCTCTCTGTTGGGTTACAATCCTCAGTCATCTGAGTTCTTTCGCTTGATGACATGAGGGAGGAGGCTCCTCCATACTTTAAATCTGAAAGTGCGCATGGTGAACTGAATGATGATGGGTCCTGTGCTTTTATCTTCTCTCGGACGTCCGCAACCCTTGCACGGTGTACACCATGAATCCAAGCTTGCCTCTTTCGCTTGTGGGATGATTTCAGCGATAATCTCCAGCACCTCCTTCCTCCATCCTCGATGCTTCTTTGGAAGATTCAGAAGACGAAGTCATCTCCTACTGTACCGGTCCGATTTCTTCTAGTTTCCTCTCTCAGGATTGTTTATCTCGTCATTCATCTTCTTCACGTCTTCTGTACCTTTCCATTAGTTTTCCAGCCCTTCTCATTTTCCTGCACTCTATAAAATCTCGGCTGTATTTTTGTATTACCATTTCTTCAAACTCAGAAAACGGTCATTTAAGCCATTAAATGAAATTAATCACTTTAATTACGTTTCACCTCCATTGTTATTTAACGTCGCCTACAATTGAGTACCTTAGCTGAAGCGCCGACAGATGTTTGTAAGTGTTACACCACTCAGACGGAGACGCTGATAGTAGTGTATAAAATTCAGTTTTTATTCCTTCACAGTAGGATTATCACTCAGCGAGTTCAAGAGTTCACTACCGCGGACCACAAAACGTGTTCTTTTTTATTTCCCCCGACTCCTCTGCAACGTGTCTTTTCCTACAATGTATTACAGTATTTTGCAACCACAAACCATCACACAGGTAGCCCTCTACTGGCAGGATGAAGAACTGCATAACTATAATAGATTACATGCTTCAATGCATTACTAAACAGAATGCAGCTAAATTATGTGTTTTCTGTAACCAAACAAATACTTCCGATAGGTTAATTCCAGGTGCTACTTAGCCTTCCTCTGCTAACCAGTAGCCCATAAACAACCCATTCATATCAAGCACTGTTAATGAATTAATAAACATTTTTACGTTTCACATTACATGCTAAGTTAACGTTAGCCAACGTTTTACGTTACCTTAGTGGAATTTTGGTTTTTAGCGATGAACAGAAAGTGGCTTTACCTACAGCGTACATTTTTATCTGCTTGAAATTTTCCAAATCACCAAGGGTCCAGCCTGAGGACATATACAGCCATGATTGTCTTTTTCCATAAGTCCCCCGCTAGCAACAGGAAATTCCTTATATGACAACATCATCCATCATCATTCTAGACAATATTCACAAACACCCAATTCCACAGCCATGGAGGCTTCTCCTAGAGAGAACCAGCTGACCCGGAGATGGCGGAGGTGGTAACTGCTTGAAAACAACAAGGGTAAGTCATCTACAACATAGAGTACAGAAATCTGGGGATAAAGGCTTCTGTGGTTTTCACCAGTTGACTGGAGCAACGATCAAGCGAAGGTGGTCTGAAGAGCCGGGTTGAATACTGATCTTGATTTTAGATGGAGGCGGGAATTACTAATGTCACAGTCACTATGACGAAAAGCGTGGTAAACCACCAAAATGAAGTTCACATGTCATGAATAAGCTTGCTAAATACTCTGTCATGACTGACAGGCCGAGAACTGTCAATCACATTATAGCAACGCCCTAAAACACCCCTGCTTATCGCCGATTTTAAATCAATGAGACCATAATTCAAAAAATGAACATCATTCTGTGTTACAAAAGACTTAAAACTAGCGACTGAAATATAACTCTTCATGAAGAGTTTAATGAGGTAATAAGTAGTAAAGGGTTGTATTTTGCCAGAAACCAACCTCCTTTTGCAACCCGTGTGTCGCCCTCTGCAGGAATTCAGATGGAATGCAAGTTTAAATAATTCCGCATTTGCAGCACTTGCCAAACGTATGCCTGTCATCAATATATTATATATTATTATCTATGGCTACAATGCAGAAATCCTGTCACATACATTTTTACATGCTGTATACGTTCAATATTATTTTGCAGTCAGTAAAAATTGTATGTCTTTCATTTTAGATGAATCTGTTCTACAAACAGGAAATTCACGACGGAGCCTACGTCTGGATTCCTGTCCGTAAGTTAGCATTTATGTATGCATTTAAGAAACCAGTCATTTTGCTACCATGGAACTACTGACTTCAACTTGGTGTGCGTATCATGTGACGTTCTGATGTGTGTGTGTGTGTGTGTGTGTGTGTGTGTGTGTGTGTGTGTGTGTGTGTGTGTGTGTTCCTTTCAGGTCAGCAGACGTCATTGCCTCCACCACCTGCAAGTAAGTTGCAAGACATGGGATTGTCTAGTGTAACAGCAAAGGTTTGTCTTTTGCAATGGATGCGCAAGAAACCTACCATAATAACTTACCAATATTCATATCTTCTTTTCTTTTAGATGACTTTTTAGAACACCACACAGGAACCAGCCGGTTGCCCAGCTGGATGGGTTATTGCAACGCAAGATCAGCCTGCCCATTCACTTGGGACCCAGTTTGACGGTACATTGACTTTGAATTTTTCCAATTAAATAAATTGCATGACAAGGAACTGAGAGAAACTTTAACTTTTTTGTTGTTGTTAACAGCGAACATCATCACACAAAGGGAGGTTGCTCAGCCATGGAGATGGAAATGAGAAGTAAGAAGACTCACTTAAGTTGTCCACGTATAAGTACTGTAATAATGTATAACAACAAAACTAACACCATTAATTTTTCCATACCATGAGGACATCCGTTGCCCGCATGGCACAGCGGATAGATGCATTTGAGGAGTAGATGGATGAGCTGCTCATGCTCTTAGGGAGCTCCCCGTCACCTCCCTCTGCTCCAGTCGATGGCATGTTTCTGTCGCCCTGCTCAACAGTCACAGAGCTGCAGGTGTTCAACAAGAGTTCGGTCAACAGGAGAGGAGTAACAAATGGCAATTAGTGGCCGTAGGCCTGCCGTAAGATTCACAATAGTAATTGTATCTTCATTATCATTATAACTGAACTGAATTATCATGGGAAATGAGCTTATACAAGCTCTCCACTTTGTTCTACTTGTATAATTTGTGTTTCTATGTTTTAGAGCACTTTTCCTGACACCTTGGAGGTTCAACCGGATGTACTGCCATCTGTCGCATGCTATGGTGAGTGGCCCCAATGATGTTCTAAAACAGTATAGCCTGTGGGCAGAAAGGCAAAGAACCCTTCCAGGACTGACATCTGCGGGTTATAACAGGCAGGTGTTATTTTATTGTTCACATCATTATTCTTAGCTTGGCTGATAAGGTTATTTGACTAGCAGTCAACTAGTAACTTTGCTTCATTTTGACTTCTACTCTAGTGGTCTCCAGAAAAACTTTCCTGCGCTGGACAAAGTTTGCTTCACACAGACGGTAAATTGAAATTCTTCTATGTGATGTTCATAACAATAATAATGTTCATAAAGAGCTCTATTTTTATTGTTTTTTGCAGGAGCATGGCCTTTCATAAGAGCTGTTGGCCATCTTACACTGCTGCCAACATCCTGTCTTCTCCCTCGCGGCAAATAAATCTCTCATGGTTACTTGGCTGGGTTTAATCCAACCTGTTATCGTGCAACCAAGTCAAAGCTAAATTCACCCAGGATAACTTGAATTTCCCCTTAATTCCTTATCCTGGTTTCGTCTAGACTGTATATTTATAAATATTAACGGTCATGAACAGGCCCTGGTCTCCGCTTCAAAAAAAACTCTGACTCTCTATACTCTGCCATTGACGGACAGCCCAA
Source organism: Etheostoma spectabile (assembly GCF_008692095.1). Lineage (NCBI taxonomy): Eukaryota > Metazoa > Chordata > Actinopteri > Perciformes > Percidae > Etheostoma > Etheostoma spectabile. The sequence continues at coordinate 698,680 of NW_022605618.1, read as the reverse complement.
ACTGTCAATCACATCGCCGGTTTTAAAATCACGAGACCATAATTTAAAAAATGAACATTATTCTGTGTAGCAGAAGACTTAAAACTAGACCATTGAGACCATAAACTCTTCATGAAGATGTTTACTGAGGTATAAATCAATATATAAGTGGGTCATTTCGCCATAGACATCAATAGAAGGTGATTGTCCTGAGTTGGGGTGCCTTGTGGGTCAGCTTTTTTTTTTTTTTATACCTCATATAGTTATATTTCTGATCATTTCATGTGATAGTGGATTAGTCAAACCTTTAAGAAAATGCATTTTCCCACCTCAGGCATTAAATTCTAATCTTATTGAGTATTTTTTCTTACTGAGAGTTGTTTTGAAGTTCAACCCCGTCACAGACCACTTGGACCCTATTTAAATATGATTTAAAAGATTTTCAAGTAAATCTTGTAGAAGCTTTTCAAGGAAGGTCCCTTGTTTGATATCTTTATTGCATGTAGAATTTTATTTTAAATACTCACCATTTGAATACCAAATCAGGTCATGAAAACTGTATCTAAAATTGTTCTTCATAGCTTATCAAAATATGCATTAACATTAGGATTTAATCCCGCTTCGTATTTTTTTTTTCCAACTGTACTGTAAATTCTACACACAGCAAAACAAGATTGACCTAATTTGTCTTCTTATCACGAAAATTTAATAAAAACTAATCAAACCGGTTGAACTTAGCATAACGGGGTGAAAATGATACAGGGTTAAGTGATGATCATTATTCAATATAGTAGGTTTCTTACCTTTAAATGAATGACATCACATTTAAAAAAAATCATTTTATTAAAGTTGGCAAAAACAAAACGTTTTAGTAAGTATTTAACATTATCAAATCATTAAGCATTAATTAATCACAAATATCAATTGATATTTCCATTTGGTCCAAAAAATCCCTTTAAACAGCATAGGCTATGGAAGACTACCTTGCTGGATCTCATTTTGATTAAAACTTGTTTTTATGCTTAACATTAAACTTGGAAAACAGGACTGTAAGTGTCCATTCATTCTTTATTCAGAAAGCCTAGCCCAAACATCTTTTGAATTTCCATTGTCCGTGATGTCACTGGCTTAGGAGGTGGTATGAGCTCAAGCACTCATCAAAAACATACCAAAGCACATCCTCACGAGCGGGCCAAAAGAACCTGTTTGGCCCGACACGGTGCATGCATTTTACTTGCACATGCGTTTCTCCACCGCAAGTGTTTTTCCTGGGAACAAATCTTTATCATATGTGAGTACACACCACTGCCCTAGCACCTCTGGTCTTCCCATGGATTGTGTCTGCCTCTGTGACACGCATCTGGCACCTCTTAACAAATCTGAAAGGATTGGTTTCCAACACCACTTGTAACTGCTTCTGGGTCGAGCACATACAGCTGACATCACGAGACAGTGGGCGTTTCTTAATCTGTGTTCTTCATGGACTTGTGTCCTTGTGTTCTTGTGAAACGTCATGTTTGGTGGCCAAAGTACTGACCCAATACACAAGTTAGCATTTCGCCAAGAACTTTAAAATCCCCGATGTGAACTCGACACGCCCATTTTACCGAGGATCATCGGATGGTAACTTGTGTGAACTTGGCCGGGCAGGTATCCCAGCTTCGATTCGGGTGTAAAGCGCTTACGGTTTCCGGTACACATATTTCACAATTTACGTCTATTATTAATCAATAAATTCATTTTTAGATGTTTTAAGGCGAGAAATCACTGTGGCAGATTTTGAATATAGGCAGTTCAACGAAAATTGATGGTGAATTAAAAAAGCCTTCGGAGTTTGAAAGCTCCGCAACCCGCGGGCGAGCTTGCTACGCCAGCCGGGAATGACTCTCGGAGCCGGTCAGTCAGTCAGCTCACAGCCCCTCTGGCCCCACGTCTAGACAGACCACTCTGGCCCCATTTAGACAGACCATGCAGCAAAGCCAGGTCCAAGATATTGTAAGATATTTAAACATTTTTTCCGTGTTCTATATATCTGTGCTCCATCCTGGCTCCTCCCTCTCAGGCTCCTCTTCTGCTTCTCTGTAACGTAACAGACGGCAGTGACTAACTTTACCCTCATCTATATTTAATACCTATTTTAACGTTTCTTTTCTGCTTTCAATTAAAATTGAATCCCGAACAATGTTCAAGGATTTTTTCCCCGCGTTTGTCAGTATTTATTTAGTTATTGGCCCGTGATACTTAATAGCACTTTATTGAAAACCTGGAAGACTGAACAACAAACAACAAGCGGTGTGAAGGTGACCGTCCATGCTTTATATGAATACACCCATCAAAGCTAACCATAAAGTGCAATTAAGCGCCCTCTTTGCTGGGTGGTTGCGCATAACAGAAGAACGCTTCGTCTCAAAACTGTCAACAGCGTTTTGTGTGCTTCTGAACTTGCGAGTTCAGTCTTCAGGTACAGCTAGCAACGGTCTCCCCAAGAACACAAGTCCGTTTTTTGCTTACTTGGTATTGAGAAACACCCAGTATCTCTCCTGGAGCAAGAGTTACCACCTGATGTATCCTCATGGTAGCTGGGACTACTGGTAGGTTTGATGGCATCCTCTCAAGTGCCTGCTCAACAGTATCACCATTGACAAAGAACAACTTGATCGATGTGTTGGTCTCCAAAAGGGCCTTGAAGAGCTCATGTGCATCTTGGATGTCCCGGCCATGGCTTATTAGCCTGTCAGCAGTCCTCTTCAAGGCTGCTCCAACACCATCTGGGGCTCCTTTGCCATGGCTGGCCTCAAAAAAATTCCATGTCCTTGCCTAATGCCTCTTTTCTCCAGCTCAGTGCTAAAAAGGAAAAAATTGCCCTTCTGCTTGTACTGGGTACAAGGCCCATCACTAAAAAAGTGTATCACAGAAACCTCTGGGTGTGTTGCCTGCACATAATCCAATACAGGGTACAGATGCTCCCAAATAGCTGCTGGGCTTTTGTGCTTTGATGGAGATATTGTGCTGAAGCAGGTCGGTTCTTGCCTACCGCCTACACAAAGAATACCTGTATGTAGTGTCGCCTGTTGATGAGATGATCCAAAGTGCACTGCTTGTATTTCAGAACTGTACTTGCAGGTGAAGTTCTCCGAAAAATCAACGTAAATTAGACATTCATCAGTGACCATGCTCTTTCTCAGCTCACGGTAGAAGGCATACTGTTGCCTAATATTGAATGAATACTTCTTGAACTTGCTCAGGTGTGTGTGGAACTGCTCAGCAAGTTGCTCCTGGGTTCCCTCAACAGTTTGTTTAACAGATATCTTTACTTTGGGCCCCTCCTGATCATGCATTTTTGCCTTCTCTTCTGTCCCCCACTGAGTATAGGACACTTTTTTTACACTGTCGTACATACTGGAGAGGGGAACTGTTTTATCTTTACAGTTCTCACACTCCCCATACATACAATCCTTGCGAGTGGTATCACAGGACACAGTTTTAGCAAGTCTCTCAAGATCTGAGGTCTCGATCAACTTCAGCTGATTAAGCTTTTCTGCTAGAAAGCTTAAATTTTCATGCAGTTTGCACTGGCATGTCTCACGATCAGACAAAGAGGGGTGCACGACCCAAAAGGGACGTAGGCGGCAAAATGAAGAGTATGAGATCCTCACATTATTCTCTGCTAGAAATTTTCTTTGGAGGTTTCTCATTGTGTCTACAAGAAACCTTTTTTGCATCTTTACTTTGTTTCTTGTTATGGTTTGTTTTCTTCCTGTAGTTATCCTGCTAACATCATCTCTGTTAAAGAAGCTCTTTATGTTCTTCTGAATAGATGTATCTGCAAACCTGTTGACAGTCTTTCTGGTAAAACTGGTCAGGCTTTTGCTCTTCAAAAGGTTTCTGCGTTTCTTTGAAAACCCCAACGCCTGTCTGACCATCTCTGCAGCCTATCTTTTTGACAATCTTTCCCACAGGAACCCTTGGCTAAGATTTGCTTATCTCTTTCTCTTTCTGGCATTCTGGTATTTTCACTTGATGCAGAAATAGATCTTCATAAGTGTAATGTTTTTCTGATTCTGCTGTTCACAGGACAGTTCTTCACCAGTTCACGGACTTTGGATCGTGGAGATTCATTATTTTTTGCTGATCGCTGGAGCCTCTTTTTGTACTTTTCTTTAAGTTTCCTCCCTTTGTAATGCATGTTAGTTGTGCTATCTCTTTGTGCAGTTTGTATCTTGCTCTTCGGGATTGTTTCTTTCCCTCCAAATGTTGCCTAAAACAATTTTATTTCTATTATTTAATATAATAATAATTACCAAAACTGCAGTCAACATTTAAAACCTCACATGGATAAAC
>NW_022605618.1:691775-694335 GCF_008692095.1 Etheostoma spectabile | reverse complement strand
GTTAAAAAACAAGCTCTATTATTTGCTTGTTCTTCTGAATAGATGTATCTGCAAACCTGTTGACAGTCTTTCTGGTAAAACTGGTCAGGCTTTTGCTCTTCAAAAGGTTTTGCGTTTCTTTGAAAACCCCAACGCCTGTTCTGACACTCTCTGCAGCCTATACTTTTGACAATCTTTCCCACAGGAACCTTGGCTAAGATTTGCTTATCTCTTCTCTTTCTGGCATTCTGGTATTTTCCTTGATGTCAGAAATGAGATCTCATGAAGTAGTAATGTTTTTCTGTCTGCTGTTCACAGGACAGTTCTTCACCAGTTCACGGACTTTGATCGTGAGATTCATATTTTTTGCTGATCGCTGAGCCTCTTTTTGTACTTTTCTTTAAGTTTCCTCTCCTTTGTAAGTGCATGTTGAGTTGTGCTATCTCTTTGTGCAGTTTGTATCTTGCTCTTCGGGATTGTTTCTTTCCCCCAAATGTTGCCTAAAACAAATTTTATTTTCTATTATTTATTATAATAATAATTACCAAAACTGCAGTCACACATTTAAAACCTCACATGGATAAACCCCTAAAAACACTTACAGATACAGACATAACTTACTCTCTCTAACACACACTAACTTATCTCATCTAACAACTAACTCCTTACCTAATACTCAACATATACTAACTTACACTCTCACAACTACCGCCTTAGGACCCAATCTAGGTTGCTCTGGCATTTGATATTTTCAGGACTTTGTGGAGGGGTGTGCATATCATTCTAAAGCTTCCCTATTCTTCTTGTCTTTTTTTAGCATCACCTCCATATTCATTTCGCTTATGTCGTTTAGCCTCTGTCACCAGATTACTTATTTTTTTTCCCTTCTCTCCTCGCGTCTGCTCATCCCTTCTTGCTCTGTACTGTCTTTGCCTCTCTGCTGCTGTTTTGCCATTGCGATGACTGAAAATATTGAAAAATAAAATAGTAATCAATATTATCTGACAGTTCACATCACAATACAAAATTCTACAATTGAGTAATTACTAAGAAGTGTCAAACATTCAACCTGTCACTCAACCCTGTTATAATACAAAAATGTGATGGGGTTGAATGTGACGGGTTTGAAGTTTGTACACTCTATACAGCTAGCAGTAGACCACACTGGCTATTTAGGACTCATAAAATTGTAATGTTTTGCCAAAAATATTATTTAATTCTTCTTAAAACCGTTGTTTACTATCATTTAGTCATACAACAAGTGGAAATGTTGAGCCTGACAATCTTAATCGGACAGTAAAAACATGAAAATAGGTAAGAAAGATATACTGACGATACGTGCCTTCTCTGCTTCTTTCTGGCAGCATGTTACTTCAAGAGACTTGTGTGATGTCACTTCCTTGTGGATGATGCCACAGGGATAGATCCATTATTTTTTATAGGGGGAAAATAGTATGGCGTGACGGGTTTTGAAAACAAACTGGAGGACGTGTATAAATATGCAATTTCATACTATATTAATTATTTTTTTATATACATGTATATTTTAGTTAAAGTAGAGAAGATAATGATTATATTAAGCAACACATTTGGTAAATTGCACTTTTATTTTTGTTTGATATCACTATGAAAATGTATGATAGTTAGTGAGGACATAGCAACATGCTTGTTGTCTATACTTAGGAACCCATTATATTAATAAAAAAATTTAAAAGAAATTGTGTTGCCATTATAATGCAAAGGCACCTGGTCTATTAATTGACAGCATTACATGCATTTTGTGATTTCCTCTACATTGAAAATCTTTGAGCAAGTTTGGGATGGACCCTGAGGGGAAGTGCACACCATTCTCAAGAATACACCCCCTATCTACTGTTCAGTCAAAACTGTGATAAACAGATGGTTTTCACATCCATACATCCCCTGCCAGGTATTTTTTTGAACAGTGCCTTCCTTTTTCCTCCAATAACTGTTTCTTCAATGATAGCTCCGCAGATGGTTCTGAGTTAAACAACCATCGTAGATGGTCTGAGACGTCAAAAGTAGGGGGTGTGGAAAACATCACCTGCAACAACTGTTCAATTCAATTTCATTCCCCTAAAAACACTTACAGATACAGTATACACTTACTCTCTCTAACACACACTAACTTATACTCAACTTCATCTAATCTAAATTAACTCCTTACAACTGACCTTGAGGACCCAAATCTAGGTTGCTCTGCATTTTGATTTTCAGGACTTTGTGGAGGGGTGTCAATATTCTTCAAAGCTTCCCTCTTCTTCTGTCTTTTTTTAGCATCCCTCCATATCTTTCGCTTATGTCGTTTAGCTCTGTCACCCAGATTACTTATTTTTCCCTTCTCTCTGCGTCTGCATCCCTTCTTGCTCTGTACTGTCTTTGCCTCTCTGCTGCTGTTTTTGCCATTGCGATGACTGAAAATATTGAAAATAAAATAGTGTAATCAATTATTTCTGACAGTTCACATCACAATACAAAAAGTCTACAATTGAGTAATCTACTAAGAAGTGTCAAACATTCAACCCTGTCACAACAATTCAACCCTGTTATAATAAAAAAT
>NW_022605618.1:685898-691765 GCF_008692095.1 Etheostoma spectabile | reverse complement strand
TGAATGTGACGGGGTTGAAGTTTTAACTCCTTACTTAGCTAAGACAGTAGCACCACATGGCATTTAGGACATCATAAAATTGTAATGTTTTGCAAAAATATTATTTAATTCTTCTTAAACCGTTGTTTACTATCATTTAGTCATACAACAGAGTTGAAATGTTGAGCCTGACAATCTTAATCTGACAGTTAAAAACATGAAAAATAGGTAAGAAAAGATACTGACACTTGCCTTTCTTTGCAGCATGTTCTTCAAGAGACTTGTGTGATGTCACTTCTTGGATGTGATGCCACAGGGATTGATCCATTATTTTTATAGGGGGGTAAATAGTATGGCGTGACAGGGTTGAAAACAAACTGGAGGACGTGTATAAATATTGCAATTTCATATATAATTAATTATTTTTTTATATACATGTATATTTTAGTTAAAGTAGACGAAGATATGATTATATTAGCATCAACATTTTGGTATTAATTGCACTTTTTATTTGTTTGATATTCAATGAAAATGTAATGATAGTTAGTGAGGACATGCAAACATGCTTGTTGTCTATACTTAGGCAACCCATTATATTTAAATAAAATAATTTAAAAGAAATTGTGTTGCATTATAATGCAAAGGCACCTGGTTCTATTAATTGACAGCATTACAATGCATTTTGTGATTTCCTTCAATTGAAAATCTTTGAAGCAAGTTTGGGGGACTTGAAGGGCACCCATTTCAGAGAATCACCCAGAAACCAACTTCCTTTTGCAACCCGTGTGTCGCTCTCTGCAGGAATTCAGATTGAATGCTAAAGTTACTTCCACACTTCCAGCACTTTGCCGAACCATTATTATCATAGACAGTTAAAGAAATTATTTTAATTAATTTGATTAATTAATTGATTAATATCAACAGTCTATACTTGCAACAAGAGTTTCAAGTTTTTGTCCTCCATCCGCTGGTGGGCGCTAAGACAAAATAAAGCCGGTTTTCATCAGCATGAAGTGGTCGAAGGAAGCTTTTGTTCCGGCCGGGCAGCAGCGTGTTTTGTTAGCTGTCTACGGTCTTGTGCAGCGTTCCACGGACATTTTGGTTGCACGCCTCAGAACGTTTAGCTACAAAAAATAATTTTCGCTGTGTTCTTTGCCTCGACATGGTGAAACTATCTGCGGAGCTAATTGAGCAAGCTGCTCAGTATACCAACCCTGTGAGAGACAGAGAGCTGGATTTACGAGGTTAGTTCAACTCCCTTCAGGACAGCAACGTTAGTTGGATATGTAGCTAGTTAGCTTCCCCGGGTTTTACGCGGGCCTCACGCCCTAACAATTCTGAAACATTTTCAGTGTATATCTTCTGATATGGACAGCAAAATGTCTATGTAGCAGTAGGTTACAACAAATACACTAGTAATGTAACGTTAGCTATTACACAAAACAAAGTAGCTAGCTAGCTAAGTTAACGTCTGACAGCAGCCTAACTAACTAACGTAGATAGTTCGCTAACGTTACTATAACCACTCAGCTAATCAGTAGCTTTGCAAGTTAAAGCGATGCTAAGACAGTAGCAGCCCCAGGTAAGCGCTGCTGCTGATCCCGAGAATTTAATAAATTTAGCGGAAAGGCGGGTCAATTTTCATTAAGTTGTCAGTGTGGCATTCTCATAGTACAGGAGAAACTGGGCTAGCCAATGTTAGCAGAACTTGCCGACATGGCTTCCGTTGTTGGGGTCGTCTGCAATAATGGTATATTTAAAATAAATGTGTAGGCCTGGATAAATTACCAAGTAAAATGCCTTATCGAAACCTATCAAGTACAAATGAAATGATTTTCGTTCTTCGTTTTAATGCGACGTCTGATTGGCCCACGACCGCTTCAGCTACAATCCATCCAGCCCGTGGGGATGTCAGTGAGATGTATTTGAATACATAAATAACATTACTTTTTCAACATTCATAGTCGTTCATATTCATTTATGGAAACTGCAAATTAATTCAGGTTTAATTAGGTTGTTATTTAATTTTAAATAATAATTTGTTCATTATTTTTTACATTCACTGTAACTCTAAGCTGCCGCTGCTCGCAGAAAGACAGGCAGGTTTGGGAATTTCATACATGAAATGGCAATTGATATAAACAACATACACATTAAAACGTAAAACATCCATTGCATTTTTTTTTCAACTGAGTTGAGAATGGTGTGCACGCTTTGTCTATGTGAGAGACAGTGGTTGTGCTGACAGCAAACACCTGCTGGAGATCAGAGCGTAGTAGAAAACCTGCGGTCCATGGCGCATGGCTAAAGCGGGTTTTATACTTGTAGATTAAATCTACAATATAGCTACATACCCCTACCGTTTAGCATGCATGTACCCTTGTAGGTGGTGGCACTGACCCTTAGAGCATTCTGAACTGTCTGTGAAATAGATCAAATAGATCTTCGGAGACAATACTCAATGAATTTTTATGTTTTTTTCATCTCACAGGTTATAAAATCCCAGTGCTTGAAAATCTTGGTGCTACTCTGGACCAGTTTGACACTATTGACTTCTCTGATAATGAAATCAGAAAACTGGAGGGTTTTCCTCTGCTCAAAAGACTGAAAACATTGCTAATGAACAACAACAGGATTTGGTAAGTTATTGCTGCCACACTCTGAATAGGAATATAATGAAATACTAGCCACCATCCTTCTTTTCACTGTTTACTATCCGTGCTTTTTGTGACGTTGAACGTGACATGCTAGAAAAAAACACAGTAATGTATACTTTACTGGCAATGGAGAAAATTGACTATCGCCTATTTTTATAGAACTTGGATATACACACTCATTTTTGGATATTTATAATGTTTAAGCCTTAATTACAGGTCCAAATACCTGTTTGACCTCAAAGTCAGTGTTACTTACAGGCCTTTTCCTGGCTCAGAATAGGTCTTTGGAGGAAACATTAAGTGTGGGGTCTGGGGGAAAATTTTTGCATTCTGATTGTAGCTAATGTGTACAATAATAAAATAGTCTTGTATATACAAAATGTTATGAAGTGTAATGTTTTCTGTTTTGAAATTTTTTTTATTGATAAATAAATTGGCAGTGAGTAGTGTAATGGTCCACTCCTGCGGTTCAGCATGCATGTAAACTGCAGATTAATTGCAAAGTTTAACCTTCCTAGTGTGAAAAACAGTTTAACTAAATTGCCGAAGTTACAAGGAACAGGGTGTGGCAGAGAGTCTCTGCCATGGGACAACGCTGCCTCTCAATACTGATAAAGTGATTGAAGTGGTTTTCATCCATCAGGTGTTAAAACCAACAATACCTAAATACATAATCAGACTACTGTTTTATTATTTGAAATGTCTCAATTTATCAAACAGCAATTAATCAGACAGTAGGTCAACCTGCCATTACCTAGCAACGGGAAATAGCTCCCTTGCCACCCTTGATGACGAATTCCAGCTTGATGACAAATACCTGCTTTGCTCTCTGCGCTATGCATGTCAAGGTCATACCCTTCCTAAGGTAAGAGCTGTTTATGAGCGGACAAAAGGACAGGAAGTGGAGTGTGTTTAAAAATAAAATACTTTTTTTTTTTTTTTACTAAGAGATCAAAAAACAAAAATCTTTTAAAGCGCTGTACGTAGTCGTGGTCAAATAAGTGTAGGCAGCTTAAGCTTGATCAGAGGCTGGCTACTCGCAGTTATAATTGCAGTGTGTACTGTATCTATCAGAACACACTCCCCATGATTTTTATTAATAACTCCTAAGACATCTGATCAGTGTCCTACACTCAGTTTACTGATGTTATATAGTTTTGCTAAAACAAGGGGTAAAGTTAGCTAGTGTCAGCTCTCTGAGCTAACTTTAAGCTGTGACAGACAACTGTAGAGAGAACTTACGGTTTGGGGGCTCCAGGTGAAGTTGGGAAAAGTTGTGAGGGCACAGCAAAGGAGATAGGGCATGCTCTGTTTTTCAATTCATAGTATCCAATCATAACAAGTTATCTCAAGACACTACAGATAGAGTAGGTCTAGACCACACTATATAATTTACAAAGCCCCAATAATTCTAGTAATTCCCCCATGAGCAAGCCGTGCGACCGAAGCTAAGTTTCCATCCACTTGCCAATCGAGTTATCTGAAGTTCGGTTAAAAAAAAATCATGCAAATAAAAATAAAAAATTTCTTCAAGTTCCTGATAAATTCAATTCAAAAAGTCTCTTGTCTCCTCGTCCGTCCTCTTCCATCTGTCTTTGTTGACACCCGCCATGTGAGCAGACAGAGCGGAAATACTGGTTGGAAGTTAACTAAAACTTCTTCGTTTTGTGGCGAGTTGCAACCATAAAATGACCTAAAACCCAATTCATTATTTATTCGGCAAATAACGTTTCCATCAGCTTTTATTGCATAAGCCGTTTATCGATCAAGATAAAATCTGATGAGACTGAACATATTTCCTTTGAGTTGCTATTCATGAAAAGCTATCAAATTTTACTGTTTCCATAACACATTTCATTCAATATCATGTAATTCGGATAAAAACGTGTGGATGGAAACATAGCTAGTGGCGCGAGGAAGAAACCTCGGCAGACCCAGGCTCTTGGAAGGCGGAGGCTGACCGTGCAGGTTGGGGGTGTTATGCACAATAAGTCACAATAAAGATAATGGACCAGTGACTACAAATGGTAGTTGTAGTAGTTCATGTCATAGCAGGGCACTGCAGGGCGTTCATGTAGCGTGGAAGAGCATCTGTGCTGTTTTTATGATGGTGGGTGTTCTTATGTGCGTGCTTGTGTGTAGCTTTTGTTGCTCAAGTCGCAGTGATTCAGCAGAATGCGGATAAAGCGGCTGCATGTGTGGTTACACTTTTTCTAAGACACACCTACCAGCGTTCTTTAGACCCTGGTGACAGGCTGGAGGATGAAGGAATGAGGAAGACAAGAAGGGTTTGATTTTGTGTGATGTGTAAAACGTTCAAAATAACAATGTTCAAAGTCCATGTGTTTGGCCAACTGAAATTAAATGTAAGTTAGGGCTGCACGATTATGGCCAAAATGATAATCACGATTATTTTGATCAAAATTTTTATTGATTATTCTCACGATTATTTGTTGATTTTAGCCAAAACAAATTTTATTGTCACGTAGGCTATTTATAACTGCAAGAGGGAGCGTGATGGACGCTACTCACAGAGAGACGGCTGATCATTATGAACGGGTCCAGCACGGGTCGAACGGCGGATAAACGCGTCCTGTGTATGAAATGTCTGTATCGTCACTGCGCTGCATTTTTTATGAACTGTTATTCTGGCCATGTGTCACATCTCTGGTCCAGTTCCAGCAGCTCCGTCTCCCACGCTGTTACTCTCCCAACTGAAGTTAGTTGCATTCAGTAACTTATTCTGTGTTCTTCACCGTGGCCGCCGCGATAGCAGAGTTACCCGCGGAAACACTGGTACAAATACAGGTTTTCCCCTCCATATTTAACAATATACAGCTGTGTTAATAAAAAATTAAAACTGTAAATGTCAGAAGTGTGGACCGCCGCTGTGTGGCCGGGCGCGGAGTAAGAGGAAAGAAAGTAGAGGCAAGATCCAACACAGGCACGGCTTTACAGAAGAAATGGGTCATGTAACGCAAAATGAAATCATATCCATATAAACAACATTGCAGCGGATGCGAGAACATTAGCACTGGTGCGTCCTAGAGGAGCTAACAGCTAACAGACGCTACTAGCACCAACTAGCACTGGTCACTGCTGTTGTCTGAAAAACAACAGACAGGACAAATGTTGCGTTTACTGGCAAACTGGTAAACCTTGAGACCGACGTATTACCGACTGCTATCTGTTGAGTTTTTTTCCCGTTACTCTGTCCTCTGTGACTGTCTA
>NW_022605618.1:685764-685888 GCF_008692095.1 Etheostoma spectabile | reverse complement strand
GAAACTAAGCTGTGTGGTGCAGGGACAACTGACTGGCTCATGAGCAGACAGGTTAACCGAGAGGTCGATGGGCTATGCAAAAAACCCGGAGCGTTCTATGAAATGACGCTTTAAAAAAAATAAT
>NW_022605618.1:684990-685742 GCF_008692095.1 Etheostoma spectabile | reverse complement strand
CGTGGGAAGTCAAAATCGTGATCGCGATTAAAATTCGATTAATTGTGCAGCCCTAATGTACATTATAACCGAGAGAAAATACTGCATTTCAGTGACTGGCATATGTTTGGATGTGAATATACCCAACCCTGCCTCTGCTTTAGTTGAGCCTTGTCAAGAAGCGCACACACAACTGACACTGCCTGTTGCTGACATAAAATAGTGACCTTTATGAGATGGTACAAACTACTGTCAATTACATCAGACTGTCTTAACAAAGTACTGCCTTTGTTTACAATTGTCACAGTATACTTGACCAGCTAGAACATGGCTGCATGCTTGTAACTTCATGAAATGTTTCTCCAGTCGCATAGGTGAGAACCTGGAACAATCTCTGCAGAGTCTGACAGAACTGGTTCTCACAAGCAACAACATTCAGGAGCTGGTGAGTACATTTTAGCAGCAGTAAGTGCAATAGAACCATCTGAACATGAAGTTTATATCATCAAACTGGAAAAGACAAAGTTTACTGTTTTGCTGAAATACCAGAGAAATAGATATTCTTCTAAAATCTGGTGCAAAACAATAACAACCGCTCTATAATACTACGTGTTCTACAGCACAAGAAACTGTAGCTTCCAAAATGACTTGAGTTGACACTGCACCTTTCTCATTCCGCATCAGAGTTCTATATATAGGTGAAACTAAAAAAATTAGCATATGGTGCAAAAGTGTATTAATTTCAGTAATTCAACTTAAAAGGTGAAACTAAT
>NW_022605618.1:684878-684972 GCF_008692095.1 Etheostoma spectabile | reverse complement strand
ACATGCAAAGTGAGATATTTCAAGACTTTATTTGATATAATTTTGATGATTATGGCGTGTAGCTTATGAAAACCCCAAATTCAAAATCTCAGAA
>NW_022605618.1:684702-684868 GCF_008692095.1 Etheostoma spectabile | reverse complement strand
TGGTGCAAAAGTTCAGTATTGTAGGCTCAAAGTAGCACACTCTAATCAGCTAATAATCTAAAACACCTGCAAAGGGTTCCAGCCTTTAATTGGTCTCTCAGTCTGGTTCAGTAGAATTCACAGTCATGGGGAAGACTGCTGACCTGACAGTTGTGTAGAAAACCAT
>NW_022605618.1:684355-684692 GCF_008692095.1 Etheostoma spectabile | reverse complement strand
CACCCTCCACAAGGAGGGAAAGCCTCAAAAGGTAATTGCAAAGGAAGCTAGGTGTTCTCAAAGTGCCGAATCAAGGCACATTAACAAAGTTTAATGGAAGGGAAAAGTGTGGAAGAAAAGGGTGCACAAGCAGCAGGGATGACCGTAGCCTGGAGAGGATTGCCAGGAAAAGGCCATTCAAATGTGTGGGGGAGCTTCACAAGGAGTGGACTGAGGCTGGAATTACTGCATCAAGAGCCCCCACACACAGACGGGTCCTGGACATGGGCTCCAAATGTCGGATTCCTCTTGTCAAGCCGCTCCTGAACAACAAACGTCAGAAGCGTCTTACCTGGGC
>NW_022605618.1:684035-684345 GCF_008692095.1 Etheostoma spectabile | reverse complement strand
AAAGAAAAAAAGAACTGGTCTGTTTCTCAGTGGTCCAAAGTCCTCTTTTCTGATGAAAGAAAATTTTGCATCTCATTTGGAAACCAAGGTCCCAGAGTCTGGAGGAAGAAGGGAGAGGCACACAATCCAAGATGCTTGAAGTCCAGTGTGAAGTTTCCACAGTCTGTGTTGGTTTGGGGAGCCATGTCATCTGCTGGTGTTGGTCCACTGTGCTTTAAGTCCAGAGTCAGCCGTCTACCAGGACATTTTAGAGTACTTTATGCTTCCTTCAGCAGACTAGCTTTATGGAGATGCTGACTTCATTTTTCAG
>NW_022605618.1:679441-684025 GCF_008692095.1 Etheostoma spectabile | reverse complement strand
CACCTGCCCACATGGCCAAAAGTACCAAAACCTGGTTCAATGACCATGGTATTACTTTACTTGATTGGCCTTGCAAACTCTCCTGACCTGAACCCCTTAGAGAATCTATGGGGCATTGCCAAGAGAAAGATGAAAGACATGAGACCGAATAATGCAGAAGAGCTGAAGGCCGCTATTGTAGCATCCTGATCTGCCATAAGAGCCTCAGCAGTGCCACAGGCTGATAGCATCCATGCCACGCCGCATTGAGGCAGTAATTCAAGCAAAAGGGGCCCAAACAAAGTACTGAGTACATATGCATGATTATACTTTTCGGAGGACTGACATTTCTGTATTTAAAATCCTTTTTTTGTTTTCATGTAATATGCTAATTTTCTGAGATTTTGAATTTGGGGTTTTCATAAGCTGTACGCCATAATCATCAAAATAATATCAAATAAAGGCTTGAAATATCTCACTTTGCATGTAATGAGTCTATATAATATATTAGCTTCACCTGTTAAGTTGAATTACTGAAATGAATGAACTCTTTCACCATATGCTAATTTTTTGAGTTTCTCCTGTATATGTTGACCGTTGGCCTAACATTAAAAACTTTCCAGCCAACCATGTCCAATTGATCATGAGAGCAAAAGCTAAACTGTCACTCAAGGAGTAACGTTAATGTTTGTTTTCTTTTTTAACTATGTAAAGTATTGTAATAGCGCTATATAAATTAAGTGTTTTATTATAGTTGATTATTGAGCCCCAACCTAGAGAATTGTGAGCTACTCTCACTTAATAAGTCAAAACATTTTTTTAGATTATCTAAGTTACAAACATAGCTAACTGGAGAGGTTGCAGAGCTAGCTGAGAAACGGCGAGTTTGATAACTGACGGGTAGAAAGCGGCACCCCATCATGTATCTGCTGAGTTGACAGCAAGTTGAGGGAGATCATCTGTGTATGGGATGTGAAAGCTGACATAGAACTCGATAACTTGGCTAACTGAGAGACTCAGCAGCTACGTGGCTGGTGCTGCTTGCCTGCCACAGGCTGCCGTCGAGTGAACCATCGTTTGAGGAAACCCTGTCAAGAGTGCCAGCACTTGGATTTTGATGCTTGTCTATTCATGATGTTGCAATACAGGTGCTTGAAGATTGCCAAAAGAGCGAAGAAAGAACCATATTTCTATTTTTTTTTTTTATTATGATGCTCTAGTGAAAATCCTGCAGCATTACCAGAAACTTAATAGTCCGCTACAAAACGGTAGCTTTAATTTAGGAATGTCTTATTGTGTTAAAGCTATAGTGCGTAGTTTCTGTCACCCCCATAAAGAATTCTAAGTAATGAAAACCCCATTGTCTGTGCGTCCACATGTTACAACCGCACTCCTAATTTCCACCGGTTGCAGAACGGCTGCGGATCAGCTCCGTTGTGTGTGTGTGTCTCCGTGCTCTTCCGTCCGTCGACACCCACTAGGTCCATATTTGTTGCATAACGGCTGCGACATCTTGCGAATTCATGTAGAATAGAACCACTAAACCAACAACTGTTTGTGTCTATCCAGAGGAGTAGAGGGGGAACAACTCTGTGCTGTGTTTTCAAGGTGTACTGCAGGGAAATATGATCCGCCGCGAGCACGCTCTTTTATTTAGAAAATTAACCGGATGCTATATTTCTTTGCTCTACTTCTTATCCTGCACTATCTGCCGTGTGCTGAATTGCTGCGGAGCTCTCTGGCATCTGGCAAAAAAAGAAGCTCTGCGTATCTGCTAGGGATGGTGGAAAAAAATTGATACAGCATAGTATCACAATATTTTCAGTTGCAATACTGTATTGATAAACAGGCGCCAAGTATCAATCTTTTATTATATACTGTATGTGTTGGTCAGTTTGTCTGCTTGACAATCCCATTTTGCAGCCATAAAATTGAAGTGAGATAAACAAACAGAAACTTATCTTTTTAAATAAAATGGATGTTGACGAAGTTTCCTTTTGGGGACATAATTTGGAATTGGGGAAAATTTAGAACTTGGAAAAAGGTTATAAATTGCAATATGTTTAAAATCGCAATAATATTGAATTGTTGCATGCAACAAGTATCGTGACGATATTGTATCGGGAGGCGTCTGGTGATTCCCACCCTTAATATCATCTCCGGGGGGGTTCCGGATCACCTGAGCTGTGCTAGAGTCGGAACACAGCCGTTCCGTGGTCAGTGAAAATAACACACTTTAATGGAAACCTAATGACTCCGCCGCCGTTCTGGAGCGGATCTGCAGCCGTTCCGCACCCGGTGAAAATAAACCCCTCTTCCATGCAGTAGCTTGTAACCAAGGTAGGACATCAGAAGAGAATATTGTCTTCAATCAAGTTTCTTCATGGGAAAGTCACCGGATGACAATCTTGTGAACATAGCCATACTGACAAATACAGAGAGAGTTGTGAAGTCTTAATTAGCTTTGTAGCAACTCATTTGACAACATATTGAATACAAGGGACGTTCATTAATTTAAAAAAGTTCATCAAAAACTTCTGATATTTCAGTGTATTTTGTTCATGTAAATTTTTTTACTCATCCCCCTTAGATGGGTTTACTGTGACCTGAGGTGATGGTATATCATCAAACCCTTAACCACAGTGTGTGTTTCTGAAGCATTATTCTCTTCATGTGTAGGGTGACTTGGACCCACTGGCCTCAGTGAAGACATTGACTCTTCTCAGGTATGAATCAACACTCAAAGATTATTTGGATACTGAATTAATGTGTGCACTGATGAATTATAATTTTTAATAATCACTGAATCTCCAGCTTGTTAAGGAATCCAGTGACAAACAAGAAGCATTACAGGCTCTATGTCATCAACAAAATCCCACAGATCCGTGTGCTTGACTTCCAGAAGGTAAAGCTCAAGGTAAGTGCAAGGCAGCAGGTATATTGTACCAATTTTTGAAAGTCCCGATTAAATGTGAGAAGGTCTTCAGTATTTCAAGGCCAGGCCTTGTGGTTGATATTTATTGGTAATCGAAGATAACAGGAGTACGGATGTTATTAATAATGTGAACTTGTCTAGACCAGAGATAATGTCTTGTTGAATGTCTTAAGAAGTACTGTTGAATTGTGCTTCCCCCTTCCCCCCACGGATGAAAGCTCAGTTTGTACTTGATATGGGTTTTCACTTTAACTGTGTGATATCATCATAGGAACGCCAGGAAGCAGAGAAAATGTTCAAGGGCAAACGAGGTGCTCAGCTTGCAAAGGATATTGCCAGGCGAACAAAAACGTAAGATGAAAGTCCATGTTAGACAGCAGCTCCTCAGAATACTGGATCCTGGCTGACGCAGGATTAAATAAAGTAATAAATTACACACAGTTTACCAACTAGTCATATACAGTTGATCTGTCTACATCAAAATACACAGTGATAGACAACCTTGTCTCTGGGATCTGCATCAAAAGTTAAATGGGCCTTAACACTACCGTTAAAACCCAAAGTCAGAAACTTTCACCACAGTGTTCCTCAGGACTGCTGTCTCTGGACAATGTATCAGTTTATGTGACTCAAGAACAGATGCTATACAAGAGATTGACTACATTGGTTGAGAGGTCAGAGAAGCCCATGTGTGTCCTTGTTGTCTTAATGAGGTGTGTTCCTTTCAGATTCACCCCTGGAGTGGCAGCACAGCTTGAGAAAAAGAGGACGGGGCCATCTCAAGCAGACGTGGAAGCCATCAAGGTTCACTTTCTGTTTTGTGTTAATGTTTAAGAGCTGAGCTTGTCATTTCCGTCTCATCATTCGAAATGGGATGTTTGGAATTTAACAAAAACACAACCATAACATAGATTTTAAGGTTCAATCCCTATCTTTCTGTTTCTCAGAGGGGGGAGTTTACTATATGAACTTTGTGGTTGTATATATGAAGGGACATGGTAACCCCTGTCGGTTCAAATATGATCTCTGGATTCCAGACTAACTTTTTGCCTTGGTTGTGCTGTTGCGCCTAACCTTTTTTTTATTTAGGTGCACCAGCACAAAGTTTGGGTGCACCCAAGCGTTTGTGTTCTGACTTTTTGTTGAGTGACCAAATTGTGGCCTTTGCGATTACAAAATTGTATTATAACATATTGCGATATCATTACAAATTCAATTAATTGTTCACCATTTGGCTTAGTTATCACTACCATTAGCATTGTGGCTTAGTTTATAACATTGTTTTGGATGTGCTTTCTAATATGTTGTCATTGTGCTAACCGAGCAACATTAGCCTTTACAACAGAGCCAAGACTCTAGGTCAGGGGTCTCAAACTCAACTTATCTGAGGGCTGCTGGAGGTAGAGTCTGGGTTTGGCATCAAGTGTTCCACAAATAATGTGTTTTTAAGTATTCCAAAAAAAAGGACCACAACTGATCCAATCTTCTTTAAAAGTTCAACATGAATGTTTCTTCTGAACATTAACTGTCCCTCTGAATTTGAACATTCCTTTCTGAACATGAACGGTTCTTCAGAACATAGGCTTCTCTTGCCTACTCCTTGTTGCCAGAGACCTGACAGCCCTTCCTCTCACACAGTTGAGACACATTTGGCTTGAGGGAAGAAACAG
>NW_022605618.1:679048-679431 GCF_008692095.1 Etheostoma spectabile | reverse complement strand
CTCAGTATGGCTTGAAGATGTCCATCAGAAAGTCTGGACCTGTACTTTGACTTATTGAAGTTCATGGTGAAGAGCTTTTCACAAGTGCTCCCAAAAAGGCACATGGTCCGCTTTAACATCCTGGAGAGCTCAGGGAAGGTGGAGGGCAATTCTCTCAAAAATTGTCTTAGCTTGTCTGCATTTCTACTCACCTCCCTGAACTTGACTTTGAGTTCAGAATTGCACTGCAGGTCAAGGAGCTCCATTTGAAGTGCAGGAGGAGCATCTTGCCCATTGAAGGAAAAGGGGTAAGCAAAAATTTGAACAGTGGCTCTGTGTGTCTTGAAGTCAGCAAACCTGCAATTAAATTCCTCCTGTAGCTTCATAATTGCATCAGCATACTT
>NW_022605618.1:676886-679038 GCF_008692095.1 Etheostoma spectabile | reverse complement strand
TGAATGGTGTGCCCACATCCATGAGTGCCTTGCATGCTGGGAAATGGCAGAGGTTTGTCTGAGAGAGCTGGGCTTTACATAACACAAGTTTTGTGGAGAATGCATTGTCATAGGCAGCACTGACCAGCGGCCCCTGGCATGTAATTTTTTGTTCAGTACATTCATCTCCTGTGTGATGTCAACAAGAAAAGCTAACTCTATGAGCCATTTGGGATCACTTAACACAGGAACAGCCATACCATCCTTTTCCATGAGGGCTTTTACTTCTGCTTTCAACTCAAAAAAACCTCTTTAAGACGTTTCCCCTACTGAGCCAAGGTACCTCTGTGAAGTAGAGCACATCCTCATATTCTGACTCTATTTCCTCCAAAAGGCGCGGAACTGCCGGTGCTTTAAGCTCCTAGGTCTGATATGGATGATGCATTTCACAACAGACATCACACTGTCAAACCTCAGGCATTTGCCGCAAAGGACCTGCTGATGGATAATACAGTGCAGAGCAATGGCCTTCTCCACATTCTCCTTTTCCAGTTTACTTTGAAAAAGTGCCACCAGTCCATTTTTCCTTCCTGTCATTGATGGTGCCTTGTCGGTTGTTATTCCATCAAATCACCTCCATGGCAAACCGGCATCCTCAATAGCACCACACAGCTGGCGGAATATCTCCTGAGCGGTGGTCTGACCATGCATTGGAATCACAGTGAGCAACTCCTCAATCACTTCACTTCAATTGTCGTCAACACCACAGACACATACTGCAAGCAGTGTCAGTGTTGTCCGTGCTCTCATCGAGAGCGACTGAGTATGCACAAAAATGTTTGGCTTTCTCACGCAGTTGGTCATGTTTTCTGACTGGTCAGAAATGCGCTCTGCCACTGTGTTAGCTGAAAGGCTGATATTGCTAAAATTACCCTTATTTTCTGGACAGACTTTACTTGCAGCTAGTAACGTGCATTTTTTGATGAACTCTCCTTCCTTGAACGGCTTTCCGGTCTTAGCAATCATCTCACTTACCATGTAGCTAGCTTCGACTGCTGCTTCCTTCTGTTTGCTTTCTTGAACAAATCTTGTTGCCTCAATAGACTTTTTTTTTTAAGGTTGGCGACCAAGTTCTTTCTCATCTCTTTGGTATTTTGTATGCTTTGTATGTCTAGTTGAGTAATGACGTCTGATGTTGTATTCCTTGTACAGTGCAACTTTCTCTGTGCATATGAGACATGTAGGGGTGCCCCTGTGCTCAACAAAAAAATAGTCTGTCTCCCACTTTCCCTGAAATTGCTTGTGCTCGTCGCCAACCTTTCTCTTTACGGCTGTTTTTGAGAGAGACATGATTGGAACTGGGTGATGTAATATATATTCCGTCACCCCGAAACACGTTTCAAACAAGTGACTAACGTTGATACTTTCCCAGGTACTTAGCTAGCTTGACAACCTTTGACAACAAACGCCGCTGTCAGGAGACTACTGTGGTAGCCCATAAGTGACAAGCGCAACGACAAAAAGTTTCAGAATGCGTGGGCCGCACTAACACTAAACGTTAATGTCAAGTAGGGGGCCACAAAATATCATTGCGCGGGCCGCAAGTTTGAGACCCATGGTGTATAGGTTTGGCTTTCAATGTATGATGTTATTCCAACTAATTTCCCTTTTTAAAGTTGAACCCTAGACCGTCATACATCAACACAGCCAACTACCTTGCTAACCTTTTAGCTACCTAACATAGAAGTCGGCTCAGTAAAGTTTGTTGATGTTTGCAGGACCTCCTCAGACAGACCCAGGCTCTTGGTATGCGGTGTCTGACGACCAGTTGGGGTTAAAATGAAGAGTGGCAATAACAGTCACAAAAAAAATAGTAGTTGCCATAAATGTTGTTCATGGCATAGCAGGGCACTGTGCGACTTTACAAGGCACAGCAGGATGTATCAGGGCATCGCAGAATGTGTAGAGGGACCATGGCGACAGCTGCTACCATGATTTTGGAGCCACCCTGATCCAAGGAAACATGCTGGGCAAAAAAAGAACATAAGGACTCCGGGGAATGACTCCCCAGAGCTAGGTTAGTAACAAGTATTTCTGGGACATGGAAAGATAGAGGAGAGAGGAACTCAGTGAGTCGAAGGAAGTCCCCCAGCTGTCTAAAACTATTACAGCA
>NW_022605618.1:676751-676876 GCF_008692095.1 Etheostoma spectabile | reverse complement strand
AGACAGGGTAAAGAGAGGAGCCTGGTCGGGCTAGACCTCTCCCCATCCAGATCGGGCTGTATTCCCAGCCTCCCTCTAGTTTTATTATATTATTGATTATATGATAGATAAATCTGACAACTATG
>NW_022605618.1:676639-676740 GCF_008692095.1 Etheostoma spectabile | reverse complement strand
GTAGGCCGGGTTAGGCGGACGCTGCGACTCCTCACTCCCTAACAATATTCAATTTTATTTGTATAGTGCTAAATCACAACAGTTATCTCTTTGCGCTTTTC
>NW_022605618.1:670271-676629 GCF_008692095.1 Etheostoma spectabile | reverse complement strand
AGGTCTAGACCATACTCTGTGATGTTCTAGAGAAGGAGGAAGAGAGAGGTGCTCAGTGCCTCATGGAAAGTCCCCCAGCAGTCTAGGCCTATAGCGGCGTAACTAAGGGATCGTTCAGGACTCTCCTGAGCCAGCCCTAACTATAAGCTTTATCAAAGAGGAAAGTCTTAAGCCTACTCTTAAATGTGGAGACGGTGTCTGCATCCTGAACCCAAACTGTAACCTGGTTCCACAGGAGAGGAGCCTGATAACTGAACGCTCTGGCTCCCTTTCTACTTTTAGAGACTCTAGGAACCACAAGTAACCCTGCATTCTGGGAGCATAGTGCTCTTGTACGGTTGTAAGGTACTATGAGCTCTTTAAGATTAAATGGTGCCTGACCATGAAGAGCTTTGTAGATGAGAAGAAGGATTTTAAATTCTATTCTAGATTTTACAGAAAGCCAATGCAGAGAAGCTAAAACAGGAGAGATGTGATCTCTTTTCCTGGTTCCCGTCAGAACACGTGCTGCAGCATTCATCATCAGCTGTAGAGTCTTTATGGACTTTTTCAAGCCGCCTGATAATAAAGAATTGCAGTAATCCAGCCTAGAAGTAACGAATGCATGGACTAGTTTTTCTGCATCATTTTTAGACAGGATATTCCTGATTTTTGCAATATTACGTAGGTGAATAAAGGCGATGCTTTAAATTTGCTTTATGTGGGAATTAAAGGACATTTCTTGACTTGAGGTCTGAAAATCCATATCTGGTTCACCATGATCCAAACTGCCACAAAAGGCAGATTTAATTTTCCAAATCATTCTGATCCAGTTTTGAAATACAGGCCCCGAATGACTGATTTTAAATTAAACAACATTGGGATGAGGTTGAAAGAAAAAGCCGAGTGAGGGAACCTTGACTGAATGCATGTTTTGGTCAAACTGACGTTTGTAATTTTCAAGAATGCACACTTATAACTTAAATTTTGTAATTTTTCACTCCTAATATATGTTGGTTAAAATGTACTTTTTTTTTTAAAGCATGTTCTTGTCTGCATATGCTGTCGATAATCAAATCGATTAAGTAATGTTAATGCAACCTTTTTGGAGATGAAGCACCTCTGATGTATTGAAAGAACCTGGATGAAGATTCAGATCTTTAGCCTGCTGAATGAAAATTGATCTCTGAAAATCTTTATAATTTGCCAGACCATGTTAGCTGAGTTTTTGTGTGTTCGCATTTCAGAATGCCATCGCTAATGCTTCATCGTTGGCAGAGGTGGAGAGGTTGAAAGGGATGCTGCAGGCTGGTCAAATCCCAGGACGTGATCTGAGACAAGGTCAGTGCTGACAAAATACTTGAGATGCACAGATTACAAGTTTTAGGCCGATTCCTTTCTTTCATTGATTTTGACCTGCCAATACCGATTTTAGCCAATTCACAGCACACACAAGTATTTATTTTCTCTTTTCTTTAATAGAAAAGTTTGTTTTGCATAGAACATTTTTTGAATAGATAATAAAACTATACATTATTCCTGGTGTAGGAAATTCACACATCTAAAGTGCAATGTTATGGAAGAACCATTTTCTTTTCACATCCATTTTCCAACTAAAAACGTGATATATTTAGCAAACTTAACTCTTGTAGGCCTTTGTATGAAAACAGGTAATTGCAATACAATGATATATAAATGACAAATAAAAAAAAATCTAGCCTTGTATAAAATATTTCTCAAAACACACACAGGCCTATTTGAATATCAACCGTAATGTTACCTGAAAACAGTGTGTAGTTCCTTCTTTGGCAAGTTTGTTTTATTTGTTGTTGTGCATAAATATGAACAATACTATTGCTGTAAACAGGCTTATCTGCTAACGTTAGCTACCCATGGTTACGTCGGAACAATCCACCAAATAGACGGGATCCTAGGTGCGTTACCTGAAACAGATGAATTATGTCACTGCTCATTTTACGCACAGTTTAGCAACAAAACTAAACAATTAGGGAATGTTACTATGTTTTTAATTTTGGTTTTGAACGGTATGCAGTCCCACTAACCTGGAAAGCATTTTAAACAGTAGGCCTAACGTTAATACAGCTGGCGTATGAATACAGCATTTCTTTAAAAAAAAAAAAAAAAGTCTCACACCCCGCTGGCCCCTGTGTGAGAGGCAGAGGGACTGCAGTGTTTGCCAACGTTAGCTTCTTGTCTGATAAACAGTTCAACATTCATCAAAGTTGGTGTGCCCAATGCTATTTTGCTGCATAACATGCATAGCAGAAACCCTGCGTGTGCAGGTGTGGTGCTGATGTTGCACAATGTAAATCCTGCGGCGCCCGAGTGAATTTGACCGGCATAAAATCGGCATATGTCAGACTGACCGGCAGGTTGCCAGTCATGGCCGATGACGTGAAAATCGGCCAATTCCGGTCACCGGCCTGTCAATTGGTGCATCTCTACAAAATGCTATTTGATAAATACGGTCAAACCTGGTTAATTTGTTCAAGCCTGATGAATCATTTTTAATTTGCATTAAGAAATTTGGCCAGAATTCCTCACATTGCCTTGTGACAAAACTGTACTGAGGCAGCCATATTGCGAGCCAATTGCGGTAGAAGTTTATAAATGCAAATGATTATTCAAAGCCTAATA
The DNA here is from genome assembly GCF_008692095.1 of Etheostoma spectabile. Taxonomy (NCBI): domain Eukaryota; kingdom Metazoa; phylum Chordata; class Actinopteri; order Perciformes; family Percidae; genus Etheostoma; species Etheostoma spectabile. Next base: position 673,992 of record NW_022605618.1, on the reverse strand, counting down.
CCGTCTTCTGTGCCTTGGAGTGCCATTGTTCTCCAAAAAACTACTATAGCAACTGTTATAGAAAATTACTGGGCCTTCTTTTAGAAAGGAAACAATATATTTGAAAGCGCTATTTTAGATTTGTCTTCAGTAGGAACCAGTGGGGTTTAGCCAGAGAGCCACAGCCAGAGTAGGGAATTCAGACCTTGATGTTTAAATTGATATGAATTTGATTCTTTTTTTTTTTAATAACTTTGTATTTCGAGCAATTCATGGATGGATTTGGTCATTTGTACAATCAGGTCCAGCTGATATGGTGGAAGAGGAGGAGGAGGAAGAGGAAGAGGATGACACTGCACAGATGGAGTCACATATGGATGGAGGTCCTGGAGAAGAGATGAATGATGGTGACCAGGAGGAGGAGGAAGAAGACATGAATGAAGAGCCACAAGTTAATGGCTCCTGAGTTCCTGCAAATAATAGTTGTTGTTTTTTCTGTGTAGATTTCTTGTGTTGAACATACATCTACCAGGGCTGTTTTATTTTGTATAATGACATACATTAAACTGATTTCTTATATTGCTGTGTGGGATCAATTACTTTAATCAGTGGGCTAACATTCTCAGGTAATTGCAGTCCACCTATATGGTTTGCTTGTTAATGTCCTATGTTTTAGAACACTTCTATTCAGTTGGGAGTCCCAAAAGATGGATTAAAAAGAAGGTAACAATCTCAGTTAGGAAGGCAAGGACATCATGATTTTTAGTAACTATTACAGGGCATGCTCTATATATGGCAAGGCAGGTGGTGCTAGAGGAGGAATTGCCACCAGAGTCAAACTAACCAATGCAGCCAGCTGGAAACTTCCACCCAAGAAATTCTCCTACTTCAACAAGCACCCCAGTTATAATAATAATAATAATGATAATATATTTTATTTAACAGCGCCTTTCTAAATGCTCAAGGTCACTTTACAGACAATAAAAGACAGATACAGGGAACAGAAAAGTATAAACAGTTATGAAAAAAAAAAAAAAGACAAACTTTATTTACAAATAAGCAAGCTGGAACAGGTGGGTTTTGAGTCTGGTTTTGAGCAGCAGGAGAGAGTCGATACTGCGGAGGTCAGGTGGGAGTGAGTACCAGAGCTGGGGAGCAGAGCAGCTGAAGGCTCTGTTACCCATGTTGACAAGTCGAGCTGGGGGTACAGTGAGGTGGATAGAGGAGGAGGATCTGAGGGAGGGGACGGCGGTGTGAAGGAGTTTAGATACATATGGAGGAGCAAGGTTATGGATGGCTTTGAAAGTATGCAGAAGGATTTTAAATTTAATTCTGTATTGAACTGGAAGCCAATGGAACCGCTGAAGGACATGGGTTATATGATGAAAAGAGGGGGTTCTGGTGATGACACGAGCTGCTGAGTTCTGAAGAAGTTGAAGTTTATGGAGGGATTTTTGAGGGAGGCCAAAAAGAAGGGAGTTACAGTAATCAAGGCGGGAGGTGATGAGACTGTGGATAAGGATGGAGGCAGTGTGAGTGGTAAGGGAGGGACGGAGGCGGTTAATGTTGCGTAGGTGGAAGTATGCAGACCGGCAGATATTATTTATGTGTGACTGAAAGGATAGGGAGGAGTCGAAGATTACGCCCAGACTCTTGACCTGAGGGAAAGGGGTGACCAAGGAGTTATGAATTGGTAAAGTGAAACTATTGATTTTGGATAGGGTGGATTTGGTGGCTACGAGGAGGAGTTTGGTTTTATCACCGTTTAGTTTAAGGAAGTTTGAGGTGAACCAGTCTTTTATTTCAAGTAAGCAGAAAGAGACAAGGTGGGGAGCGAGGCGGTGGGTTTGCTGGATAAATAGAGCTAGGTGTCGTCTGCGTAACAATGAAAATGAATGTTGAATTTGCGGAAAATATTGCCAAGGGGAAGTAGGTAGGTGATGAAAAGGAGGGGGCCAAGAACTGAAGCTTGAGGGATGCCAGTAGTAACAGGGGAAGGATGGGATGTGAAAGATTTGAGTTGCGTAAACTGAGTGCGGTCGGAGAGATATGAGCGGAACCAGTCAAGAGGGGTGTGAGAGATGCCGAGAGAAGATAGTCTATTGAGGAGAATGGAGTGGGAAATTGTATCAAAGGCCGCACTAAGATCGAGGAGGATGAGGATAGATAGGATGGGATATACCACGACTACACAGGTTCACTAACTGAAGCAAGACAGACATGGTTACAAAACAAATACTAATTTATTGATGGATAATTTATGACTGGGAGAGCCTGTAAAGAGGATGGTTAAAATGGTGAATTGATTTAATGATGTGATTTAGCAATCAGATTATTTTTAAAACCAATACACTCCCAGTTATGACTTACATTTATCAAAGGGGGAAGTGGAGAGACTGTCTACTAAGGGTGTGTTCCAGGGGTGCACCAACTTGCCCAATGCAATCGATAGTCACCATGTGGTTATCACTACAATCTGTGAAGGGAACCACACAGTAATGTGCCTAGCATCCATCATAAGCTGGCCACTAGCTCCCCTGGAAAGCAAAATATATAACTAAATAAAAAACAGTGGAGAGCAGGGCAATCTGTTTTTTTTCTGGTTAGGAAAATTCGCGAGTAGCGACTGATGGTGACTTGAATGTAGGAGAGTTTTTGGATGAATAAATGCCTGGGATAAAGTGGGTGAAATACAGGAAGAAACATAACAAAGACTGGTAGAAAGAGAAAGGAGTAAAAGAATGGATTCAACCCGTCGTGGGGAAGAACTCAAACGTGTATATTTGATATCCCATCAGTTTTCAAATAAACTACCGTGTGCACAGTTTACCAATCTGTCCATGGACGTAAATTGACAATCCGTCCGCACGGATTGTAAAACCCTGCACACACATTATTTATTTTTCTCTGTAGAAAAAGTTGCTTGTTTGGGGCTTGTTTTCACTGGCCTGGTTTTTTATGAAGGTAAATATGGTGCAAATGTAAGAGTGCGTAGATGCGATGTGAGCACTTATATAATATGATTTGAGAGCTTGTAAAAAAAAATCTGTAATCATAGATGTGATGTGAGCACTTGTAGAATATGATTTGAGAGCTTGTAAAAAACATCTGTACTCGTAGATTTGATGTGAGCACTTGAAGAATATGATTTGAGAGCTTGAACAACTAAAATTGAACTCGTAGATGCGATGTGAGCGCTTGTAGAATATGATTTGAGAGCTTGTAGAAAGAAATCTGTACTCTTATTTATTTTTTTCACTTGAGTCACTTTTCCATTACAACCACAACTCAGTGATTACAACCTCTCGAATCTGTTGTTGCAGCGCATTCTCTCGCATTACACAGCGGCGAGTCTGCGCTCTCGACTTTTGCAACACTTCTTGCAATACATTTGGTGCAAAACTAATTTGTACCTGTGGACTTATGGCATTTTTCCACTGCTGGTAACAGCTCGACTCGCCTCGACTCGCTTCTACTCGACTCAACGCATTCTGCCTCCGTTTTTCGTTGCAGATTGAGTAACGCCTCAGCGTGGCTGGTCACCATAGCTACGTGTGATGATGTAATAGTTTTCAACGCGACTCACATCAGCACATCGGCTACTTGCCACAGCCAGAAGAAATGTTTTGTTTCAAAAGAAGCTAAAGGAAGCAACAAAAATAACCGTTGAAAAAAAGCAGGAGTTTGGGAATTCCGACGGAGTTCAGACGTTGACATGACTATTGTTCGCCGACACAAAAGG
>NW_022605618.1:670172-670261 GCF_008692095.1 Etheostoma spectabile | reverse complement strand
TAAGTTAAGTTTCCTGGTAACGTTAGCTAACATTTGCATGTGTTAGGGGCCCCGGCAACTATTTACTATACGCTATATGAAGTACATGA
>NW_022605618.1:667439-670162 GCF_008692095.1 Etheostoma spectabile | reverse complement strand
CCATGATTACACACCAAAACGTGTCTGCTGTATACTGCTTGTGTTTCAGATCATTCCCGCTTTGCAAAATCGCCGCCGCAGACCGTCTGGTGGGCGTTCGATGTCCGACCGGTGAAATCTCTGGTTTTGACCTGCTGGGCTTTGTATAATCTTTATGCGAGTCATGGAGAGGTTTATGACAACGACTGGGATGCATGTGGGCCAGCAGAGCCGGTGGGGACACTGTAACAGGGTGCAAGAGGAAGAAGACCGGGATGTACGGGAGGGTTTGATGTGCTACTTGAAAAGCTAAATAAAAACTTTTCTTTGATATATTGTCTTGTTTTTTTAAAGTAACAGTGTGCAATATTGGAAACGACATAAAGCCCCTAATAGCCATTAATATTGAACACACACTCCGCACTCTTGTTTGCTAAAAACGCAGTGATCCGACCAATCAGTAGTCTGCAGGTTTCCACGTCACCTTTTGGTATCGCTTCAGCTCGCTTGGAACCTCGACTGAGGTAGTACTAAAAAAAGTACCTGGTAGCAGGTCCCAGGAACTTTTTTTTGTAATGAAAACCAAAAAAGGCGAGTCGAGTAGATACTACGCAGTGGAAAGGCACCATTAGTCTGTGGAGCTCTGAGCCAACACGACGGCCGGGGACAGCAGGGTTTCTATTGCCAGATGAGGGACAACTTATTATATATATTATATGCTTATTTATGTAGCATGAAAGCTAGCGTTAGCTAACTAGCAGCCAGTCCGCTTCTAAATACTGCTGTTACGTTTTCTAACGCTGCTCTGGCTTTTGTTTGTTTCGTGCTGAGAGTAGTTGGTGTAGTTAGTTACGCTCTGCTGGTGCATGTCATTTGTAAACTGAATGACTTGTTATCTGAAGCTGGTGTGTGTGTGTGTGTGTGTACGTGTGTGCGCGTGTGTGTGTGCCATCCAACAACAGTCTGGCTCATTGGAGACAATTACGTCTGGTGTGGGGCCAAGAGAGAGGGGCAAAGACCATGGTGGTGTAAGAAATTCATAACTTAAATCGCGTTTGTTCGGATTTCTGAGGAAAAGGAGGCTGGGGGTCAAATTGAGAATTGGTGAAGGTTTAATGCAACAGCAGTGATGAAGATGATAAGACAAAGACAATCAGACAAAACAAACACAATAACACTGCAGCTGACAGCGGACTGATCCACGCTCCTCCTGACGGAGTACATGAAAGCAGTCATATCTGTAAAACACTCTCATTTATGCCGTGTACCTGGGGGCGGTTCCTTTTCACCTGGGGCTTTCAATCCATTCTCATGGTCCGCTGGGTCAGACAACATGCGTTCCTCTTCTGTGCAATGAGAACTGACCTGCCTTCAAAACATGCACCTTTGGGGGTCGTTTTGGTTACAGAACAGAGGTTTGTTGTGTAAATGTGAAACTCTGTCCTCAAAGTAGTCCAATCAACATTGTATTGTTTTAGCCTAGACTAGGACCCCAGGGGACAGGAGACAGAGAGGACCACCTTTGTTGCATAGCAGGAAGCCCTTTCCATAAGTTAATTGCCAGACTTGAGACAGCTGTATGCTTAATTTTCTAACCTGGTTCCTTCAGACATTTTAACTTTTTAAAACTCAACAATCCCTCCTTTTTCACACCTTTGGTGTGAAACACTATAAATGTTACATAAAACAATGTCTTGTCTTGAATTATATGAACAAAAAAAAAATTCAACCAAAAATGTAAACATCAGCTGCAAAAATTGTAAGAAACAAACAAACATGATTTTACATACAATTCATTTCCTTTGACCTCATCTGACTCCTTTTCTTGTAAAAAATGTTATGCTCTTTAATACAACTGTTGCTCCTATGGCTGATATTACTCACTGATTAGTGACTAACTTTTGAAAAAAACAAAAACAAATCAGAAGATATTAAAAGTCTTTGACCAGGTGAAAAAACAATGGAAACTTAAATCATTTAACAGGAAGGAGAACAAAAAATCTAGGAAGGAAAAAAAAATTCTTAAAATCTCTAAATCAAAAAGTAGCATTTCAACACAAATATGTATAATCAGAAGAAAACAGATCAACTCCTAACTAAATCCAACTCTCCAATTCAAAACTGCACAAGTAACCTTACACCTAATGTCTTTTTTTAGAGTAATCAGCTGGTTTAAAATCTCTCTTATTGGCAAATGTGTCTAATGAAAATTATTCTGAAGTCCAAATTTTTGAAAGTTAAGTCGTCTAATCTGGAAACAAAGTTTCTGGAGACAAAATGTCAGATTGTTGCTGGTTCACTGTTAGGCTGCAGAGTCACTGCAACTGACCACGGCGCTTTTCATGATGTCACGCCTGCTTGGCTGGACTGCTGCAAAAAGTCCTTACCCTCCTTTTTCTGAAGGATTTTGCTGGATATTTGGATTCTTTACCGGTTGGATGGAAGGTGACTGAATGCACCCTCCTTATATCAACACCCTCCTTTTCTGAAACATCATCTGTTTCAGAAACATTCAGACGGAAAGATGATGGCGCTATGCTTAGCGTGTCCCTGAGTGGAACTCATCATGGAATCAGGACCCTCCTTTTCTGACACCTGGTGTGGATGTCATCGTAGGTCTAACTGAGGAAACATGGGGATGAACAGCTGGGTGTGCCTCTACTCCAGCACCTGGGGATGGTTTGGTCAGGATCAGGAAGGGGACTCCTGTCTCCCTCCTCTTTGCTGGCAGTGTCAGGAGCCAC
>NW_022605618.1:660707-667429 GCF_008692095.1 Etheostoma spectabile | reverse complement strand
CAGCAACAGCGACGCTCCATGCTCTCCGTCAGCGTCTGGTCAGATGTTTGTTGGGCCCCTGCTGGGCTGTTGAGCCCCTTCTGGGCTGTTGATCCCCTGCTGGTGGCCTTCACTGCAGCGCTGGTAGTCGACAGAATGAGCTTGAAGCCATCAGGGCGGACCAGTCTCTGCTTTAACCTGTGAATAAATGGTTTTGACAGACTTTTTGCTTTTCAAAAGTCATATTAGTGTTTCATTCTGGGAGGAAAAAACTGTGAAATGAGTTTGTCTTTGATCTGTCCATTCATTTCTCACGGAGGGAGAAATGTTTTCCTTTGTCTCTGTGTTTTCCAAAGTCCTTAAGACAATGGGCAAAAACTTCAGTTCAAAACACTAAAAAAATATGAAATTACCCATCCAAAAATCATCAGTCCATTGAAAATATACATATATAATCACCAATCACAAATACATATATTCAAAGAATAAAAACCACTGTAATTTTCCACTTTAAAATTCCCAAAATCTCTCAAGTAGGTTGGGCTGCTAATGATTCTTTCAATTGAAATTTCAACATTTTGACAAATTTTTCAACAAATTGCTATTTTTGGAGCAAATTTATGTCAACATTAGTCTTGTATCACGTTTTGTGCCACAACACTCTGAGAAGAAGATTGTTTTAACATTCTGTGTGGCCAGCACAGAACGTTAAGCAAATCCTCATTCTTTTTTTTTTTTTTTTTACTATTTTTACAAACTAGGGAGACAAAATAAAAATCAAACCAAAAGAGAAACAGCAGAAAAACTACTGTCTTAACTAAAAACGTGCATCCCCACCCCTACAGGAAATCAAAAGTTTGAGTGAAAGAAAAGAAATAAACCCAATACAAAATCATGAAAAACAAAATTCAGAATGAATATAAATGCGATGAACTCAAAAATGTGGAAACCCTCTTATTTATCATTTCAAGTCAAAAAACAATCCAATTGAGTCAAAATTCCCAATAGGCTATGCATCCACTAATGTTTCCATTTAAAACCCCAATAAGCTTTAATCTGGTACCTCTGGTACATTATCTTGTAATGTCAAATTGCTTAAGGCAGCTCAATTTAATTTTCCCACCACTTTTCAGTTGACTTTATTTGAAGGCTTAATTTGACTTGTAATGAGCTTTATCAATTCATTCAGACACAACATTACTCAAAACACCAAACCAAAAGAATAAAAGAAACAGATGAATCCTAAATAAAAATGCACTTATCAATTAAAAACATTTGAGAACATCACACAATGCTAAATGTCATGATTTTTTGATGACCGCCTGAACATTCACTCTTAAGACTGAGTAGATCTGCATTGATTTAATCTGTCTGCATCAAGGTGTGAAACCCCCAGTCCCTCCTTTTCAGTCCTTCTTTAACACAGGAGACAATGAGTGAGGTTTTGAAAGAGCAAATTAACACTTAAACAGGGAACAGGAAAAAAGGATGTTTAAGTTAAACCAGACTAATTTAGGAAAACACCAAACATGAAATAGATGTAATCAACTGAAACTAATTATTTCAAATGTGAAATGTTTGACAAATTTGTATACAGTTCTAACTGCTCATTATGCATTTTCTGAGGAACTGCAATCACTCTTCACTCTCCAACCATTCACACTTTTTCAGCAGTTCCTCACAACACATCAAGCCAGCCATTCTGTGGAACATTTCAAGATGGACACATTCATACCGCAATCTCATCAGAAATTAAACTCACAGTTCAATTTCATGTTATTCAACAAATAATTCTTCCCCAGTCACTACAGGACAGGCGTCAATGAACGCTTTTCCTGATCAAAAACACACTGCCAGAGCATTCACGCTCCCAGTTCAACAAATCACAGAGTTATTTACAGCCATCATCAATATAGCTGGAGCCGCCTTCTGCAAGCTCCCAGTAGCACAGCCAACCCTGCACCATTAATTTATTTACAGTATTCACATCCCTAGTTTTAATTGTTCCTATTTTTCATCGACTAGGTCCACTCTTGTGACCTCGATTCGCCGTCTTACTGGCTCAGAACCGAACCTTCCACGCAGGTTTTGTGCCTTCTTGTGCAGGATTTATAGACTAAGGTACACAAAAAACAAAAACGTGTCAATTGCTCTTTAAGTTTATGCCCTCTGGTGCAGGTCTCACTAAACTCAGCTACAGAAACAACAAAACAGCGCTCCGTTTCTGTGCCCTCAGAAGAATTCCCAAGGAAACAATTCCCACAGCGAGAGACCGAAATCTTTCACACAGAAAGAAAATTGCATTTTCCTCCTGTGGTTTCAAATAATTTTAACTCTTTCACTCTCAGGGCACTAATCTCTGGAAAAACTTCTCACCTTCCCCGCAGGTTTTCTCTAAACTAAGGTACACAAGAACAAAACAGCTTCAACTGTCCTGCAAGTTTATGCCCTCCACGCAGGTCTTACTAAACTCAGCTACAGAAACAACAAAAACAGAGTTCTGCTCCTGTGCCCTCAGAAGAATTCCCAAGGATTGATTCACTCTCAGTGCAAGAGTCCTTGGAAAAACTTCTCACCTTCCCCAGGTTTTTCTAACATTAGGCAGCAAATCAAGAACTAAGACGCGTTCGACTGGGACACAGCACCCATCGTCACAGTAATGCCGGTTAATCCAGCTCCTACAATCTCACAGTCTGTTAAACTGGCTTTAAAAAAGACTTGTTCTCGTATGACTCTGTCGCCGTCCCTTATCGGTCTTTTTATCTAAAATTTAACGGGATTCTAATCCTGGCCGTCTATTGGACTTCTAATGTGCACGTAAATTCCGGATCTTTTTCGAAACATTACATATATCACATACAAACAATCACGCACAATTACACACACACTTGCTTAAGCTCATCCTCAACACTGCTTCAGTTGCGCATTACTTTTACAGACTTACGGCGGTGATGGCCGCTGAATAGTCACGTCTACATTTCCTATGCAGTGTTTTGATAAAACAGGGTTTCTGCTCACCTCTCAGTTTTTCGGGCCCACGTGAAAATTCAGCAACTCCCCATGATCCTGTCTTTCTGAATTTGTCCGTCCTTTTCCTCAGAAAATCCACGTCGGGTTCACCAAATTGTAAGAAATTCATAACTTAAATCGCGTTCGTTCGGATTTCTGAGGAAAAGGAGGCTGGGGGTCAAATTGAGAATTGGTGAAGGTTTAATGCAACAGCAGTGATGAAGATGATAAGACAAAGACAATCAGACAAAACAAACACAATAACACTGCAGCTGACAGCGGACTGATCCACGCTCCTCCTGACGGAGTCACATGAAAGCAGTCCTGAATATCTGTAAAACACTCTCATTTATGCCGTGTACCTGGGGGCGGTTCCTTTTCACCTGGTGCTTTCAATTCCATTCTCATTGGTCCGCTGTTGTCATGACAACATGCCGTACATCTTTCCTGTGCAATGAGAACTGACCTGCCTTCAAACACTGCACCTTTGGGGGTCGTTTTGGTTACAGAACAGAGGTTCTGTTGTGTAATGTGAAACTCTGTCATCAAAGTATGTCCAATCAACTTGTATTGTTTTAGCCGGACTAAGACCCCAGGGGACAGGAGACAGAGAGGACACCTTGTTGCATAGCAGGAAGCCCTTCCATAAGTTAATTGCCAACTTGACCTACAACTCTTTACAGTCAGAAGGTGGGGGGAAAATGGAGACAGCTGTATGCTTAATTTTCTAACCTGGTTCCTTCAGACATTTTAACTTTTTAAAACTCAACAGTGGACAACCTCGGCGTCGAAGATATCTACATCTATTGGTTTGGCTGTGGTGGAAGAGCCTTCTCCCTTTTTTTCCAGTCCCTGAACTGTGGAGGGAATGGGTTAGCATCAAAGAAAGCCCACAGTGACTTTTATTTAAATATAGTACAGGCCCACAGTGGTCATTTATATTTATTTTTTAACAATTGTGGCCTTAACACTGTTTGTATTACCAGCTCTGCTCTTTGTTGTTCCCTACCCCCACTATTATATATTTTTTTGTTTTACCCTGACCACTCCAGTCTTACTACCCCCATGGTCTTTGACAGTCTCCTCCCCTGTCAGACATAGTTGTAAAACATTGTAAATAGTTTAAAGCATTAGCGTTCTTTGTAGTTATATTTTGTATCTGTGTGCTGTTCCAAAAGCATTACATACTCATAGAGTACCCTAACCCAATTTACATTTCTACACTTAGCCAGGCTGCCTTTTTTACCTTCATATTGTCCAAGAAACTATTAAAATAAATACACTTCATGTAGTTTTTTTTTCCAGCAGAATGTGAGCCTGCAAATATGAAATGTCTCACACACAAGGACTCATGATGAACAATTGCTCTTAGATTTTTTTTTTAAGTACTTTTTTTCCCACTGTCACACTATGCTCACTTTATTTGTAAAGGCAGCTTTTATTTCTTGACACAGGCATTTGGACTTGACTGGACAGAGTCATTTGGACTTGACTGAACAGAGTGCTGTACAAGTGCTATAAGCTTTGGGTTGAGCTATATTTTTACATTGTGGTTTGTTATGTCAACCATTTCTACTGTAATTAACAATGTGGCACTAGAGATTTAATTACTTTCTATTATGGAGTAATTTGTTAAGTTTGGCTTTACATTTAACCGCAGCGGTATTTTGTGTGGAATTTACACCAAATTGTAAAAGGTGAACTACATTTAATTCAATGTAATCTTAGAAATATATCTGGGGTTTTTGTGGTTTGTGATTTTTTTAAAGTTAATTCCCATTTAAATGTGAAATAAAGCTACATTTGTTCTTTTTCTTAACTATAAGAACATATAGTATTGTAGTCATACAAAAAGACATTGTTAATTTGATAGCATTTGTAATTTATTAAAATTGTCTATTTTAGCTCCAATCAACAAATATAAATGTTACCATTCTTGAATATTAATGAATGTAATTGAATGTAATGATTAAATCTTAATATTTACTGCACTGACATTTTTAAAATATGAAAACTAAAAACATTACATGCAATGTAAATATCTAACAATTTAATACATACAATACAGCATATAAATGATATGCCTAATGCATACTTCTGAAGTGGTAACTGTTTGAATGGTGAACAGAACCCAAATGCAGACAGAACGCAGAGCCAGGAGCTTGAATTAACAGGTTTATTTAAAGTACTCAAGTCTCATCGAATCTAGGTTTCCAGGGTGAACAGGTCTGGTGTTGATTGTGGTAGATGAGATGGAGCAGGAACCCTGAACACCAGACTCCACTCCTGCAAGTAAGACGGAGAGGGAAAGAGGAGAGACAGACAAGCTACCTAGGAGCAGCAGACCTAACCAGGACACATCTTACAAGACATTACAAGACTCATTTTGCCTGTGGGTGGACTTCTGGTGGACCAGTTCCATCTATTAAATACCCTTTTTATGTGAAATTACAAAAAAACACTTTGACCTGTAAAGCTGGTGACTGATAGAATAGATCCATTAATTCATTCCAGTTCAACATTTACAAAATAGTTTTAATCCACACAACAACTTTATGTTACTATCACCTATCAAACTACAGAAGAAACTAAGTCAACCACAATAAATTGAACCATTAAATACCAAGTGCAAGTCCTTTCAGCAGAAGAAGCTGAACCAAAAATGATTTTCTGGCATTATTATAATCAGAACACATTTGAGAACTGTGGTCAGCACAGTCTGTTTTCCACAACCAGATGAAATGGTTCTATACACCAGGGGCCTGTTTCACGAAAGTAGAATAAAGATATCCAGGATAAGTGAAAAAGCGCAGCTTAATTAGGGTGATCCGCGCATCGTGTCTCGTAATCGTGAGCACGTTTGCAGAGCCAGGACATGAACAGGTGAAGTATGTCCACAGCCAGGTGTGTACAAGCTGGGATAAGTGCACGTTCACGGCTTTCTTAAAAGACCACTGTATCAATCACAGCAAGTTTGATGCGAGATGACGAGAAGACCATGCGCCAAATGTTTCACCCAATGAGCAGCAGCGTCAAAGGACAGATGAACAGGAGGGAAGAAATATGTAAAAAGGGAAATACGGCTCTTATCAAACGGAGAAAAAAAGCCCAACATAGCCCCCACTAACACAGAACGATTAGGGAACGTTAGGGAACGTTAGTTTTTGGTTCTCTAAAGGTTCGTTCGAAACCAAACCTTAAAAGCTCACGTTTAGTGCGTTACATCTGCGTTTATAATCGTTCTCCTAAACTTAAGAGACACCAACCAACGGTACGTTCCCAGAGGTTGCGCCGTATGACTATCAGGCAACAACATCTCCCGTCTGGTGTTTTATGGTTGTGCGGAAGTTGGCGTTGTAGAAGTAGAATGGTTGGCAACTTGATTTTATTCCAAAAAATGATTTTGACTATAAAAATGCAGTCGGGTCCGCGCGGACCGACTGAAGGGTGTGGGTGTTAAATCTAGACGTCGCCCAAAAGAGACCAGAGGGAACTAATGTTCCTCGGGAATGGACCCTTACGGACGTTGGATTAATTTCATAAAACTTATTTACAACCGTGAGAACATGTTTTACACCAGCAGCAAATCACTATAAGAAGTTCCTAATCTGGACAATTAAGCAACAGACAATCAGAAAGGGACAACAACTAGAAAAAGAAGTAAGTGACTCCACGCTGTGAGCATATGTAAAGCAATATTCATGTTTTTTTATTCTTCTGACAAGTGACCGCAC
>NW_022605618.1:660447-660693 GCF_008692095.1 Etheostoma spectabile | reverse complement strand
TAAGAAGCATTGTGGTGTTCCCGGTGTGATGAAACTACACTACATATGTACTGTATATTGGCCACGTTATTAGTCCAGTGATGTGAGACTTATTGAGAAGGTTATGAAACCAAAACCTATAATAAAAAACATTAGGCCTGCATATTAAGGGGTAACACAAACTGTCCTTCATTTGAGAAGGACAAGCAACAAGAAAATGAAATCATGAATGTATTCCCAGCTAACAATTTTTGGTTCCCAGAACGT
>NW_022605618.1:660087-660230 GCF_008692095.1 Etheostoma spectabile | reverse complement strand
TTCCCTTAACGTTGCAACCTTTAGAGAACGTTAGGGGAACGTTCCATTAGCGTTGCAAAACCTCAGCGAACGTTACGGAACGGTCTCTTAATGTTAGGGGAACGTCCACTGTAACCATAAACGAACGTTCCCAGAACGTTAAG
>NW_022605618.1:659944-660077 GCF_008692095.1 Etheostoma spectabile | reverse complement strand
ATTCCCCTAACCTTTAAAAAAAAATAACACCCGTACCATTTGTGTGTGTATGTGTACTGTAAACACACACGTACATACATAGAAAAGTTATATTAGTAGGAATGAATGAACAGGCAAACTTGATGGCATTTCA
>NW_022605618.1:659754-659934 GCF_008692095.1 Etheostoma spectabile | reverse complement strand
ATTCAAACAACTGAAAAAAATACAAAAAAGATAAGGATGTAGTGCAAGATGTATAAAGATATTTGTAAAGTGTGTACAAAATAAGTATAGACAAAAAAATATATATAACATAAATTATTGACAACACATTGACAAAATAATTTTTTTGATGAACTTTATTATGAACATAACGCAGAAGAA
>NW_022605618.1:659062-659182 GCF_008692095.1 Etheostoma spectabile | reverse complement strand
AGAAGTCAGTTCAGTTAAGATATTAGATTTTATGCAATTATATAGTGTTCGTCTTAGGACAGGCCTATGGCCACTTAATTTCCATATTGTTCCTCCTCTCCATACATACATACATACATA
>NW_022605618.1:658770-658897 GCF_008692095.1 Etheostoma spectabile | reverse complement strand
CAAAAATCAAAGCAACTGTACCTTCAACTGGGTCCCAAGATGAAGTGGCAGTCCGTGGCAGGGTTACTAAGATTCATCCTGCTCTGGGCAACCAGCTGGTTTCCTGCATGGCGTTGATACATATAAA
>NW_022605618.1:658571-658687 GCF_008692095.1 Etheostoma spectabile | reverse complement strand
ATATTAGACAATTAGACAAAATATATATAAAAAAACAACTTACATGCAGGTGGTGGAGTAAGTCTGCTGAGCTGAAAAAATACAGGAAGAGACAAACATCAGAACAATCACATGAT
>NW_022605618.1:658461-658561 GCF_008692095.1 Etheostoma spectabile | reverse complement strand
TTGACTGTCAGTGGTTCCATGTTAAGAAATATGAATGGTTTCTTATATGCATGCATACATTTTAACTTACAGACTGGGCTTCCAGACGCACGCTCCGTCC
>NW_022605618.1:658055-658195 GCF_008692095.1 Etheostoma spectabile | reverse complement strand
GGCGTAGGAATCTATGTTAAGAGAACATTTGTGATCCAGTAGCGCAAAAAAAGAAAAGTATTTCCATACAGAGAAAATTATGTATTTACATATAGTATAGCAGCAATAGGTTACCTGTACACAGCCATATTTCTTTTAAC
>NW_022605618.1:657741-657935 GCF_008692095.1 Etheostoma spectabile | reverse complement strand
CGGGTGTCCTCATGGCTATGAAAAAACGAATACTGTTAGTTTTGTTGTTATACATTATGTACTTATATGTGAACAATTTAAGTGAGTCTTCTTACCTCTCATTTCCGTCTCCATGGTTGAGCCACCGCCCTATTTCTGTGATGATGTTCTGCTGTTAAGCACAACAAAAAAGTTAGTTTCTCTCAAGTTCCTTG
>NW_022605618.1:657197-657375 GCF_008692095.1 Etheostoma spectabile | reverse complement strand
CGCTGCTCATCTCTACTTTTACAGAGAGAGTGGACACTGACACGACTCGCAGGTCTGCCGCCAGGCAGCAGCCACCGGGCACCGGGCTGCGGCCACCGGCCACCGGCCGCACGCCAGGCGGCCTCGACACTACCGTCCCACCGGGAAAAGTCCCACTCCGCATCAGGGTGCCAGTGCA
>NW_022605618.1:656909-657068 GCF_008692095.1 Etheostoma spectabile | reverse complement strand
CACGTTTATTTCGGATCAGAGCCGCAGCTGATTTGACACATGAGACTCCAGGATTAATTTTAGCCTGGTTGTTAGCCTGCTCTGGACCAGGCTAGCCGCACAGAATAAATCTCCATGGTTACTTGGCTGGGTTTAATTCAATCTGGTTTCGTGCAACCG
>NW_022605618.1:650522-656884 GCF_008692095.1 Etheostoma spectabile | reverse complement strand
TAGCGACCAGAACAAATCCCCTGGTTACTGGCTGGGTTAATTCAATTGGTTTCGTTGCAAACCGAGTCCAAGCTAAATTCATCCAGGATAACTTGATATTGTTGAATATCCCGGCTTAATCCCTTATCCTAGTTTCGTGCAACAGGCCCCTGGTCTTTCTTCTGTAGGATCTGGTGATTCAGTTTTCAGTGTCCTTTTGTAATTACAGTAAAAGAAAAACATGTAGTTAAGGCACATAGACTCTATTTGTCCATTGTTTATTTCTAAAGAAACACGACAATGTATAAAAGGCGCCATTACCTTATACCTCACGTTATGGCTCCTTTGCTGACGTTTTTGTAAAAGTCATAGACAGTTAAAGAAGATAAAAAATAGGCTAATGCTTGTGTCAAAACCATGCGGCTGTGGCATTGTCGACAAATCACTGTATTGTCAAGTTACATAAGCTGGTTAAGTTTTACTTACTAACGTTAACTAGCATTTTAGTTAGCAATAATTAGCCTGTGCCTATGTTATCTCCTAATAGGGGTGGGCGGATCGATTTAAATATCGATAGTATCGATGCCAACGCTGGTATTGGTATTTGATCGATACAACTGTAATTTATCGATATTTTAATTTAGATATCTCTCCTCTACGTTCACATACTTTGCTTGTGTCTCACCTTCCGAGCAAACCGCGCTTTCACTCTTGGCACCCCATTGCTCCTCCTCCCCTCCTGTCTCTGCTGTGATTTCGTGTTGTGTCGTCAACGTGATCACTGACACAACGCGCAGAGGAGCAGCGGGACTGAAAGCCACATTGAATGAGGATCAGGATGGCGAGAGAGACAAAGAAGTGTGTGGGGAGGATTTACGGCCTAATGATAATACTGCAACTTGTGATACGTGTAAAAGAGATTCGATACTGTGGCACACTATAAACCTATCAAAACAACTTAAAAAATGACAAGGAAACGATAGCTACAAAAACAAAACAAAAAAGAAGAAATGAGGAGGAAATCAATCCACTTCCAGACCCCCGGCACAGAGACAGAGTTCGTGGGGAGTCATTTCAGTAGAGGCAGAGAATACCCAGGTAGCTTGTAAGAGTAGGGCTAATATTTATGTTGGTCGATGTCATATTGTGCATTAGTTAGTGTGATTGCTCAAGATAAGACATCGCCACATTTTGTTATTCCTTTATTTATTTTATGTATTTTTTAAAAAAGGCAGTAAAATTTGGTTTGTATTCATTCTACAGTGCCTAATAACTAAGAATAAATGTACTTCAATACATTAATAAAAAAATATTGCCTAAGAATTGATCATTCTTCACCTGCCAGAAAGTAATGAAATGCTCTCCCTACACAAAAAAGTATTTTTTTAAGTAAAAAGTATCGTATTGGTATCGGTATCGGCAATACGGACCCTATATGTATTTGGTATCGGATCGATACCAAATTTTGCAGTATCGCCCACCACTATCTCCTAACATACACCTACTCTCTCCGTCTCTGCTGATTGGGAATGATTTAGATTTCTCTTGCACAGCTACCAGAAGATTTACAACTTCCAGACAAGTTGCTCACGTCACTACTACGTCGTCAAGCTCAGTTGGAGACTGCGCAGTAAAGCCTAACCATCACCGGAAAAGTGGTGCTTTCATTGGTCTTCGTTGAAAACAACGGCGTCACATTGTCCATTTCTTATACTGTCTATGTGACAAGTATGGTTGACATGGGAAGGAGCCGATAAGGTTTGCAACGCCACACGGGAGATACGTTGTCGTGCCCTAAACGGAGAGCGTTTATGTTGTCTGATATGGATGAAGTAGAGATTACAGATGTCAATGACGATGGCTCGCCCTATCAGGTGGAGAAGGCGCCCCTCAAAAACCAGGATCTGAGTTCCATAAGCCTAACTGGTAATGTGGCATGATAACAAGACCAATTTATCTATTGTAGGATCAACGTTACTTCTGATTTAACTAACTCAAATACAATATCTTGAGTAACGATAAACGTTAGCAGGCTCGTAGTTAGCACTGTTTGTTTTGAAATAACGTTACACTTCAGACGTTTAACTAGGTTATTTGGAGTCTAAAACCAACACGTAGCGTTAGCTAATTTGCCAACATACGCTACTTGGTACTGAGAGCAACAGGACGTTTGAAAAAGCTGCTGACCCAGTTTTACTTTTGTAAACAACGGTGTTGCGTTTGTCAGAACTGAAACCATGAATTTATTATTATTATTATTATTATTATTATTATAGCTAAGTACGGCAGAAACGGAGACCTGTCGAAGCGACAATTGGATAGCTTGTCACGACGTGCCCTTATCCTATTTGTCACCCCCGAGTCACGTGACCCTCTCCGGAAGAAATCACAAATTTTACTTTGTAAATACGGTATACAAAGTTCAAAGATAGAACTGAATCTATCTACAGTTGTGTAAATAATGCCACAACAAAATTATACTGACAATCAAGAAACAAAAGGTTGAGTTTATGACAACCAAACAAAAAAGAAACATTAAGGCAGACAAAGAGCACAGAAGGTCAAGACAGGAGACACAAGAATTGAGATTTTCTATTCATATTTACCATACATTTCAGCAACTTAAAGTAGTAAGCAAAATTATAAATGAACACAGGGAAAGAGGGAGGACAATCTTTCCTTTTCATAGGTACGAATATGACATTTACCCAAAATAATGACACGTTTGAAATGTTGAATCCAAGTTGTCTTTTAGTGGTATGTTATCAATTTTTAATGATAACCAGTTATGACTATCAGACCAAGTATAATAATGAATATCATATTAATCCATGTAAGGAGCTGAAAATCCACAACAACTGTTATCTCAATTACTCATATTTTAACCAATATTTTTTCTGTCATCCCATATTCTTTTTATTAACTTGATCTGAGTTACTAACATTTAATTGTAAATCCATTTTTTTTAATCAGGCATCTGTCAAATAAAGTTGTTTTAAAAGAAGATGCATAATGTTTGCTTCTGCCCCCCCTCTCCCACCCCACAGTAGGAGAGCTTCTGTCCCAGTATGGATGGTACTTGCTGGTTGTGACTGTTCTGGTCTACCTGCTCATTCAGCACCTGAGCAAGAGGAGATCCAGCCAGAGCTCTCGCAGCTCCCCCCCACAAACACCGCAAGGTCAGCACCAGCCCTTCCCAGTACCCGTTTACATGCTACAAAGTTATCAATACAATGCTAGATCAAGAAAATATCAATCAGTGGAATCAAACCATCAGTTAATGAAATCAAACACAATCTCATATTGTTCAGTGTATCATGCTACATATACTTTACACTAGTTCAAAAAAAGCTGTAACTGTAGCACCAGTCTATGGACACATATTTGTGTTTCCAGACCATTGCCCCTTTTTTGTTTTCTAAAATATAAACTTTAGAATTTCTAAAAATAAATTTTAAAATAAATAAGAGGTTTTTTTCATGGCGTTTGGAGCAGGTTCCGGTCGCTGCTCCTGTGGCAGACCACGCTACAGAACACGCTGTCCTGCCCGTCTATTTCTTAGATTTATTTGTATATTTTTTTAGATCGGTGATGGACGTCTACAAGTGCTGGTTGTTGCTGTTTTTTATGTACCTCCTGCAGTCTCTGGAAGACCGAGGGTGTTATGCTGTAAGAGTTTGTTATTCGTTTGCCGAATTGAAAGGGATTTGAGCTAATTTGGATCAATGGCGGAGGGGGTCACCTGCTACCTTGGCGGATTTCAAAAACTTCCCAAAAGAGATAACAAGACGCAAGAGAGGTAAAGCTGGCGGAGTTTTAAAGAGACTTAAATCACGGAGATGTCGGCCCTACATTCCGTCTATGATCATGGGAAATGTGCAGTCAATTGGGAACAAAATGGATGGACTGAGAGCTAATGCTCTGTTCCTCCACGAATATAGATCAATAAGTTTGATGGTTTTTGGAAACTTTGATGGAAACTTGGCTCAACAGAAACCACACTGATGAACTAGTTGCGGTGGATGGATTTAAAACTTTTCGTGGGGACAGAACAGGGGATTCGGGGAAGAAAGGAGGCGGCGGACTTATGGTGTATGTGAATGAGGAGTATTGTCACCCAAATAATATGTCCATTAAGACGCATACCTGTACCCCAAACTCTGAGATACTGACTGTCAGGGTTCACCCATATTATATCCCTCGTGAATTTTCCCATGTGGTTGTGATGGCAGTTTATGTGCCACACAGAAATGTGTCTAAGGAGGCGACCGTGGAGATCCAAGCGGCCGTGCACAGGATTGAGACTGCGTCGCCTGACGCATTTGTTGTGATAACTGGAGATTTTAACCCTTGCAACATAAAGTCATAACCTGATCCTGCTCTGTCCCAAATATCTCCCTCTCGTAAAGAGGAACAAAAAGGAAATGATCACGGTGAAAAAGATGTCAAAAGACGCGATTGAGAGACTGAAAGTTGCGTTTGAAAATACGGACTGGGCGGTTTTTTGACCTAAGTGCCACGGACCGCGTCACTCGCCCCTTCCTGCGTCCGCAATGTGGGTCTGTTACCCTTTTAGACTGCTGTGGTGTGTAGCGGGCATGTAGAGTGTTCCGCTGATCATGCCACAATCGTGACAACCTGGCTGCCTACGGCGATTAAAAAGAGTTCAGTACATGCCCCACCGGAATCTTTGCGCTAGGGGAGTAGAGCAGGATACACTGCAACAGATCCCTCAACAGCTTTCTTAATTACGGGGCCTATAATAAGTAGAAAATATCGGTATAAATGTGAAATAGAAAATTATTTTAAAGTAAATAATATGAAGAAAGTCTGGGAAGGAATGCGGTTAATGAGTGGTTATGCAGGGAAAGGGAAGGTAAATAGTTTTCAGTTAAATGGCACAAGAGAATATGCTAATAACCTAAATCATTTTTATAATAGATTTGACAAGATAGACTTTTCTGATGAAAGACAAAGACTTAGGGAAATGATTGAGAGCAAAGACAATGATGACTAGACCCTACAAACAACCAATCAGGAGGTATATGGTATGTTTATGGGGCTAAAAGCTACCAAAGCAGCAGGCCCAGATGGACTGTCTCCAACAGTATTAAAAGGCTGTGCTTTTCAGTTGGCAAACATTTTTTCAAGTATTTTTAATTACTGTTTCTCTCATAAAGTGTAGCCTGATTTATGGAAACAATCTTGCATTATACCGGTACCTAAAACAAAGCCTGTGAGTGGATGAATGATCTAAGACCAGTGGCTTTAACCTCCATAGCTATGAAGGTATGTGAGAAAATCATGTTGAATAGTCTGAAGCCTCATGTGGAGCAGTATCTTGACCCCTGCCAATTTGCTTATCAGAAAGGGAGAGGGGCAGAGGATGCTATTGTCTGTAAATTGGACAGTGTCTATGCTCACCTGGATGCAGGGGGACGGTGTGTGAGAATTCTATACTATGATTTTAGCTCACCGTTCAATACGATACAACCACACATCGTGATAAATAAGCTTTTGACAATGAAAATTCCAGGTGTTTTTATCTCATTCATTTAAAATTTTTTAGAAAACAGGTCTCAATTTGTTAAGTTAAACTCAAAAGTTAAGTCAGACAATATTATGTCAAATACAGGGTCACCTCAGGGAACTGTTTTATCACCTTTTCTTTTCACCATTTACACGGCAGACTACCGTCCACAGCAGGCGAGCTGTCAGGTTGTTAAACTTTCTGACGACACAGCGCTCATTGGGTTAATCGAAAATGATGACTATAGTTACTATCAAAATGAGATAAAAGCCTTTGTTGATTACTGTGATACGCATTTCCTGGAACTCAATGTTAAGAAAACTAAAGAATTAGTTAGATTACAGGAGAAATAAGATCAAAGTGAGGCAGTGGAAATCAAAGTGTAGAAATAGAAAGAGTGAACACATACAAGTATCTGGCGTTGTTTTTAACAACAGACTAACATGGTCTGATCAGTTGACTCATTGATGAAAACATTAAGTCCACGGGTCTACTGGGGAGAAGTGCAGTCCTTTAAGGTGAATACAGATTTGGTGAGAATGTTTTATGTCAGTCATATGTAGTGTTGGAGTTACTGTGTGGTGGGGTGGGGGGAAATGCTGGGGTAACTGAGAAGGCCAGGATTGATAGAGTGACTAAAAGGGCTGGGAAAATGGTGGGAGAGTTAAATACAGTGGATCAGGTATATGAAGATCATCTGGTTAAAATGACACAGAAAATAACAAGGGACCCGGGTCCCCCTCTTCATGGTAATCTGACCGGCAGGGTTAAAGAGCGCAGTGGTAGGCTAAGACCTCCAGTAACACAAACTAGGCGGTATGCCCTTTCTTTTATACCTCAGGCTATTAGACAG